>NW_007249278.1:381125-400920 GCF_000164805.1 Carlito syrichta | reverse complement strand
AATTATAAAAAAAAAAAAAAAAAAAAAAAAAGCAGCTACTATATCTGTATTACACATGTTGAAGAAGTGATAAGAAAGAGGGAACATGTTAACTAGAGACACAAAAAGTATTTTAAAAATACAAATTAAACTTTTAGATGTGAAAATTACAATGTCTGTGATATTTAAAAAATGCATTAGATAGGATTAACAACTGATTAGATATGGCAGAAAAAAAAATAGCAAACTTTAAGACACAGCCATACCAACTGAATGGTAGGAGAGAATTTTCCAGGTTCTGGTTTATGGATATCAGAAACATGATCACAAAGTAATAAAACTGATTTACTGACCCACTATTTCAAATACATATCCAAATGAGCACCATTTCATGAAAGTAAGTCATGTGAAAAGACTACACATTTATTCTAATTATTTTGCCATTGCTCAAAACAGTTTGGAACTTCACTTTCTAAATTTACTTCAGAAATAATTTATTTATAAATGTAAGATAAATTTATTACTGTATTATCAGACTATAGTTTGAGCAAGATCTGTATTATCTAGCCGAATCACTCACCTTATTCATAAAATTATGGTCATTTCAAAAAATCAAATCCACCCCTTAAAGATAAAGATTTGCCACCAATAAGGATATTCTAAAGAAAGTGCCAGCCTATGAAAGGCAATTCAGAAGAGTTCCAAACATGTTTTGCGCAATGGCATTGTCACTGCAATAAGTACTCAGTCCTATTCAAGTGACTTAGGAGAAAAGTCACTTTCATCATAAAATATGGGATTTTTAAAAGTAAATCTCATTTCCTTATGATAATTTTTAAATATTTATTTGAGCACTGCCTTAAAAAAATAAAACTTTATACTATATTATTTTCAAGGATGAGATAAAGAAAATGCTTTATTTTGGGAAAACTTCTCCATGTGAATAATAATCAGGAAAGGGTCCTACTTATATTCCTATGCCTGTATTAGATAGAAAACACCTATTTGGTATGTTTAAAAAAGTCTTCATGAGCTTATCAAACACTTACCCATGTCATTAACAAAGATGAAGAATAATAAGAAGATAAGTACATTGAATTTCCAAACATCAAAATGAAACAAAGAAGAACTGAAACCTGAAAAATTAAAAACAAATCCATGTTTTATAATTACAACATTACTACATATATATCATAATGTATACTTTATCTGGAGGATATGGTCATTTCTAATACAAATTTTATTTGGATAAAGAGAATGAATGAATCTGGGCTAAATGATAATAGAATTTCAAGTCATTACTAAATTCTAAGTATTAAAATTCAAGACCAAAAATTCTGTGTGGTAAAAATTTTTTTTTTCTTCATCTGCTACTTGGAACAAAGGAAAATAAAAATAACTCTGTTATTTCTATTGTTTTAATAATGGAGTAATCTGATAGGAAATATTTAGTTATAAATATTAGTTTCAGAAATCTTATTTTTGTTGGATTACTTTAGGATTTCTATCACTTATGAAGCTTCACTATCTTTTTATGTTTTTAAAAGATGTGTTTGGGAACTAAGATTTTTTTCAAAAATGAAACACCATAAAATTTCAGTAAGATTGTCATAATTAAGCAAAGTGCTAAAACTCTCAGGTTTGAGAAAGAAAAGACAATTTCAAAAGTAGTGACAATAAAATAAAACATAAAATTTAAAAATAAGTTTTAGAGAGTCCAACACATCTACAGTCTAGTTGGAAGCATAATCTTCTGTAATATGACATCTATAATGTACATTTCCAGTTTTCCTTCTGGATAGCATCAACACCATATGTATTAAATACTGTCAAAGCAAAACTAACTCATAAAACAATTAGTTATGTTTTATAAATTTCTAAGAACTTATTTTAAAATTTGACTTCTAAATATTAAAAATATTACCATGTTCATACAAATGATCTTCTGAAATTTGCTTGGCTCAATATATCCCACAACATACATGAGAAATAATGAGGCTATCTGAAATAACAATATAAAAAATAGTGAAAAACATCATAGAAACACTCCACTCTTCATAGACAAAGTAAATATAAGAGGAGAGTTACAGTTCTAATAATGATAGGCAAAGTAATTTAAACCAACCTTCACACTGAGAACCAGAATCACTGAAAAAAATATAAATACATATAAATAAAAATACAGTTGGGCATGGTGGCTCATGCTTGTAATCCTAGCACTTTGGGAAGATGAGGAGAGAAGACTGCTTGAGCCCAGGAATTTAGAACAGCCAGGGTAACATAGTGAGACCTTGTCTCTACAGAAATAAAAATAAAAAATCATCTGGGCATGGTGGAATGTGGCTATAGTCCCAGCTACTCAGAAGGCTAAGGTAGAAGTATCACCTGAGCCCAGAAAGTTGAGGCTGCAGTGAGCTATGATTGTGCCACTGCCCTTCAACTAGGTGACAGAGTAGGACCCTGACTCAAAAATTAAAATTAAAATTAAAAATATATGTATAAAAAGTCACATATTGGATGGGTATGGTGCTCACACCTGCAATGCCACACTTTGGGAGGCCAAGGTGAGAAGATTGCCTGAGACCAGCCTGAAGAACTTGGCAAGACCTCATTTATAAATAAATAAATAAATAAATAAATAAATAAATAAATAAATAAATAAAAGCTGGGCATGATTGTGCATGCCTGTAGTTCCAGCTACCTGGAAGGCTGAGGTGGAAGCCCAACAGGTTGAGGTTGTAGTGGCCATGAGCATGCCATGGCACTCCCACCTGGGTGATACAGTGAGACTCTGACTCAAAAAAAAAAAAAAAAAAAAAAAGAGTCACAAATTATGTACAAGATAAATTAAAAATCAGGAAGATAAAGCCAAGGAAAAGATAGAAATCTATACCAATGAGCATGACGTTTTGGGTCACTTTTCTCCCAGAGATGTCTGTCAATTCTAATTCCAACAGAGACAGAGGCCTGTGTGTTGAAAGGTAGTTGAGAGACCAACAAGCTGAGCAGGCATTTCAACACACTTAACAGTCAGGGCACACCAAGAAGGGGATGCCTTATAAATCCCCAGGCTTTAGTTTGGAGCTTTGACGGGCTATACTATAAGAGTGAACCAGAAAACTAGCATCCCTTAGAAAGACTGAAATCCACTTACAAATCATCTCAATTTGACTGCATGAGGTAATTCAAAATTGTTAGTGCTTTTTTTCTCACCTGCTGAAATGTAATCTCTGGAGGAAGTTAATATCAATTTAGCCTCAAATTAACTCTATAATTTTTCACGTATAATGCCTAGCACCACATCAAAAATAACCAAGCACAGGCAGAGATAAGACAATAGAAACACCTCTACAAATAATCTATTTATGTAAAATGTAAGACTGTAGATATGTTATGCATTGTGGGTCATAAACTATCTGTCATATATTCTTTTTCTACAACCCTCTAGAAATGTAAAAACCATTCTTAGCTTGGAGACTACTCGAAAACACATCTGCGATAATCATACATGTTTTTAAACTATGCTTGAAATGTTTGACAAAATAATAAATAGGATTGAAAACTTCAGAAGAACACTAGAAACCACTAAAAAATGGAAATTGTACAGCTAATATTATAATACTAAATATTAAGAAGTTACAAATGGGTTTAAAAGCAGGTTATACAGAGACAAAGAAGTGTGAATTTGAAGATAAGTCAGAGAAAACATCTAGAAGGAAGAACAAAGTAATAAAAAGATGAAAAATATATGAAAAACCACTAGTGATGCAGAGCACACAGCTTAAAAACCTAATGTTTTTATTCACATCTCGGGAAAAGAGAACAATATGTAAACTATTTTCAAAGGGACTGTACTTCATCAACAAGGGTACCTTCATAATGAACATTTGTATACCTAACCCTGAATTATGCCCTACATCATTACAATTAAAAATTTTTAAAAAATAAATAAAAACACAAAGGGTTTATAGCTGAGAACGTCTCAAAATGTATAGACAAAATCAAGCACTGTTTCGTGAAGTATTACAAATCCCCAAGGAGGGATTAATTTAAAAAGAAAGAAAACCACAAGCCTGACTATACAAGCACACTACAGTAGAAACAGCACAAAACAGAAGGAAAAGAGAAGAGTCTTAAAAACAACTGGAGATTAACTGACTTTAAGAATTATTATAAAACTACAGTAATCAAGACAGTATGGTATTAGAAAAAGAATAGTCAGATTAGTGGAACAAAAGAGAGCCCAGAAACAAGCCCATGCAAATACAGGCAACTGAGCTTTGACAAAGGAGCAAAGACAGTTCAATATAGAAAGGATAGTCTTTTCAGTGAATGGTGCAAACACAGACCTTATACCTTTCAAAAAAAAAAAAATAACTCAAAATGAAGCTTAGAACTAAAAGTGAAATGCATAAATAAAAAATTTCTAAAAGATAATATAAGAGAAAATCTAGATAACCTTGGGTTTTGTTGTAAGTTTTTAGATAAAATAGCAGTCACCATCTGTCAAAGACAAAATTGATAAACTGGACTTCATTAATAAAAAACTTCTGTTCTGCAAAAAACCGTGCTGGGTTTAGAACATGGTTTGTTGCCACCAAAACTCATGTTGAGGATTGCCCCCCAATGTGGTGGTGCTAGGAGGCAGTGCCTTTAAGAAGTCACTGGGTCTTTCTTGAGCAAGAACAAGTTGTTATAATGTGAGGTTGCATCTTGTGTTTGGTCTCTTTGCATATGTCTGCTTCCGCTTCTACTTCCTACTTCTTCTCCACAGCATGGGGCCTTCAGAAACTGACCTAATGCAGCCACTCAATCTTGAACTGCTAGCCACCAGAATTATGTACCAAATAAACCTATTTCCTTTACAAATTCTCTAGTCTTGGGTATTCCCTTATAATAATATAAAATGGGTTAAGACAGACACTGTTAGGAAAATGCAAAGACAAACCAGAAACTGGGAGAAACTTTTGCAAAAACACATATCTGTTAAGGGACTGGTATCCAATATATGCAAAGAATTCTTAAAATTCAACAACAAGAAATAAACAACTGATTTAAAACTGGGCAAAACACTAAATAAATACCTCACCAAAGAAGATATACAGATGGCAAATAAACACATGTAAACATATTCAACATTATATTCCATTAGGGAATTAGAAATTAAAACAACGAGATAAAACTGCTCACCACAGAATGGTACACTGACATAATTGCAAGTTTCTTAAAAAACTAAGCTTACTCTTACCATGCAATCCTGCAATTACACTCCTGGGTATTTTTGTCCCACTGAGTTGAAAACTTATGTCTACACAAAAACTTGTACATAAATGTTTACAATAGCTTTATTCATAATCACCAAAGACCGAAGGGAATCATAATGTCCTTTAATACAGCAGTCCCCAACGCTTTTGGCAAAGGGAACCCAATTTTGTGAACGACAAGTTTTCCACGGATCAGGGGTGAAACAAGTGCATTACATTTATTGTGTACTTTATTTCTATTATCATTACATTGTAATATATACCTAAATAATTACACAACTCACCATAATGGAGAATCAGTGGGAGCTGTGAGCTAGTTTTCCTGCAACTAGACAGTCCCATCTGAGGGTGATGGGAGACAGTGCTAGCATCACCGCCTGAGTTCCACCTTAGATCATCAGGCATTAGCTTCTCATAGGGAGCATGCAACCTAGATTCTTTGCAGGCACAGTTCACAATGGAGTTCATGCTCCTATAAAAATCCTATAAAATCAGTGGTGACTGATCTGACAGAAAGCAGAGCTCAGGTGATAATGCAAGTGATGGAGAGCGGCTGTAAATACAGATGAAGCTTTGCTCACTTGCCTGCCATTCACCTCCTGCTGTGTGGTCCAGTTTCTAACAAGCCATGAACTGGTACCAGTCCATGGCCCAGGCGTTTGGAACCCCTGCTTTAATAGGCGAATAAATAGACAAACCATGGTACAATCATACAACTGAATGTTATTCAGCAATAAAAAGAAATGTGCTATCAAGTCATGAAAAGACACAGAGGAATCTTGAATATTACTAGATGAAAGAAGCCAGTCTGAAAAAACTACATAATATATGATTCCAACTATATGACATTTTATAAAGCAAACCTATAGGAGTAGGGATTGTGGTAGGGCTGAATAGGTGAAGCACAGGGTATACTTTAGGACATTGAAACCACTTTGTATGATACTGCAATGGCGGATACATACCATTATGTATTTGTCAAAACCCACAGAACTAAACAACACAGAGAATGAAACAGTATAAACTATGGACTTCATTAATAATAATGTATCAATATTGGTTCATTAATTATAACAAGTGTTCCACACTAATACAAGATGTTGTTAATAACACAAAAAGCTGTGTTGGAGTTAGGGAATAAGGTGGAGAGTATAGGGAAAAAGCTAGGGAAAAAAGCAGAATCCCCCCAAAAAGCAACAAAGAGATATATAACTAACCTCTCAACAAAAGGAGTCAGAAGATAATGGAATGCATTTTTACAATACTGAGAAAAACATTTTTCCATACTTGAATTCTATATTTAGATAAACTATTCTCCAAAAATGAAAGTGAAACCAATATTTTCAGACAACAAGCAAAAATTGTCACCATACTAAAGGAAAATATTAATGAATCTTCTGTGGACAGAAAATAAAATATTCTATATGGAAGCTTGGCGATACAGAAGGATTCAAGTATAACAGAAAAAACAATCATGTGGAAAAAATCTAACCAGTATTAACTATATAAAATGATGTTATATCATGAGGCTTAAAATTAATATTATGTACATGTATATACACATATACGCACAGTATACACACATGCATTATACATTTATATACATGCAAATGTATATTTTGCACACACACACAAATTCATATGTATATATAACCCCCCCAAAAATTGCATTTAATTCAGGAGGAAAACAACTGGAGCTAAAGTATTTTAAGATTTCTGTATTACGTGTAAAGAGGTAAATTTACACTGGATTTTCTAAATGAAGAATAAATATTTAATTTCTAGGGTATCCACTAAATAAGTGAAAAATGTGTATGACTAAGTAAGTAAACAGTGCAGGGAGATGGAATAATAAAAAGTACTCAACAAGCATTCTTCTCAGACCTGGAAACAACAATACAGGAATTCATACAGAAACGTAAATGACCACGGACAGCCAAAGCAGTCCTCAGAATAAAAAAAAAAGTGGGAGGCATCACACTCCCAGACCTTAAGCTTTATTATAAAGCTACAATAATCAAAACAGTCTGATATTGGCACAAGAACAGGCATATAGATCAATGGAATGGGATAGAGATGCCAGAAGCCAAACTCAATTTCTCAACCAACTCATCTCAAGCCTCCACCATCAACCACTGGGGAGAGGAGAACCTATTCAGTAAATGGTGCTGGGAAAACTGACTGACAACATGCAAAAGATTAAAACAAGACCTCTACCTATCCCCATACACAAAAATCAACTCTAGATGGATCAAAGACCTAACCATAAAACCTCAAACTATAAGAACCTTAGAAAATGCAGGAGACACCCTTATGGAAA
Source organism: Carlito syrichta (assembly GCF_000164805.1). NCBI lineage: Eukaryota > Metazoa > Chordata > Mammalia > Primates > Tarsiidae > Carlito > Carlito syrichta. Next base: position 393,357 of record NW_007249278.1, on the reverse strand, counting down.
TTGGAACTGGCAACCAATTCTTGATCAAAACCCCAAGTGTCCATGCAATAAGAGATAAGATAGACAGGTGGGACCTCATCAAATTGAAAAGCTTCTGCAATGTGAAATAAACCATCAAGAGAGTGGGGAGACAGCTCAAAGGCTGGGAAAAAATATTTGCCAATTGTTTATCTCACAAAGGCCTAACATCTAGGATCTACAAGAAACTCAAATGTGCCAAAAAGAAAAGAAAAGAAAAAAAGAACCCATTACAAAGCGGGCAAAAAATATGAATAGACTTCTCAAAAGAAGACATATAAGACGCCAACAGATACATGAAAAAATGCTCAGCCTCACTAATCATCAAAGAAATGCAAATTAAAACCACACTGAGATAGCACCTAACTCCCATCAGGATGACCATTATCAATAATTAAAAAAATAACAGATGCTGGAGAGGATGTGGCAAAAAGAGACACTTCTACACTATTGGTGGGAGTGTAAACTAGTATAGCCTCTGAGGAAAACAGCGTGGTGATTTCTAAAAGATCTAAAAATCGACCTCCCATATGACCCTGCAATTTCCCTTCTGGGAATATACCTGGAGGGACTCAAATCACTCTGTGGCATTAATTCACAGTATAATAATATTGTGGCATTATTCACAGTAACAAAAACATGGAACCAACAATGCTGCCCATCAAAAGAGGATTGGATTTTTTTTTTAATGTGGTACATATATATGATGGAATATTATGCAGCCATAAAGAAAGTCAAAACTATGAACTTGCAGCAACTTGGATGGACTTAGAGGCTATAATACTGAGTGATTTAGCACAGAAACAAAGAACTGAGTATCACATGTTCTCATAAGTGAACCTTGAACAACTATTGTAATACTATAAGAAAGGGATTGGCAGTAGTAGAAAACTGCCAGGGGAAGGGAGGAACACCTCATCAACAAGGGTACCTGCATAATGAACATCTGTATACCTAACCCTAAATTGTAACCCACATATTAAAATATATTTTTTTTAATTTTAAAAAAGATCATTGAGCAGATGGAGAAAATAGAAAGCAACTGCCTTGGTAAGATGATAAATTTAAAGTCAACTATATCAATAATTACATCATTCACATATAGATTAAATGATCCAATTAAAAGAAGATTATTTAACAACATTTTTTAAAGAGGTTAACTATTCACTGCTTATAAAAGAAACACCTAAAATCTAAGGGTACTGAAAAGTTGAACATTAAAAAGTGACAAAAGATCTATGCATGCCAACAAAGAGATGATATAGTTCTACTATAGCAGAAAAATAGGTTTAAGACACAAATATCACTAGCAATAAACAGACACATTTCACAGAAATAAAAGAAATACATAGCAACTATGCAGATAGCAATATTGCTTCAATATGTTTAAGGTAAGACTATAGAACTATATGCAGATACAGACAAATATAGTCTACAGTTGAAGATTTTAACACACTCCTCTAGTAACTGAAATAAGCAGAAAAAAATCGTAGAACTCTAGAATATCTGAATAACAAAATTAACGTGGACCAATTAACATATGTAGAAATATATACCTAACAAAAGTAAAATAATGTTTTTACATGCATCAAAAATACTTAAGAACATACTTGGTGAAAGATCTGTAAGATTGCTGTTAAAAAACCCTATGAAACATTATTGAGAGAAATTAAACAAGAACCAAATAAGTGGAAGTAGTAAGTTCTTTGGTTGGAAGACAAAACATTTTAAGGATGTCAACATTCTTTATTTAGTGAAATGACACTTTTCTTCAGATTGAAAAAAAAAAAAGAAAAATACATGGGATCCCCCAAAATTTTATCTAAATTTTAGGAAGAATCAGTTTAGAAAACAGATTTTAAGGGGCATTGGAAGAAAGAATTTGCTGCTTGTTTGTTTCCTGTCAAGTCCAGCTCACTTAATATAATAGTAATAGTTGTTTAAAGAAAATTCACAAATTCAGCTTATGAGGAAAACTAATCTCAATTTGAATTATGAGAGATATATTGTATGGATTCTTATATAAGAAAGTAATTAGTGAATAATTGGAGTTAGTTTAGTTTCAAAAAAGATATATAGGTATTCATCAAACCCATTTCTTTTATCAGTGCTGCATGAAAGTCAAATACATTTTTGCAAAGAAATAAGATAATATAGTCAAATGTGTAATCTTTCATGAAACAGGGTTCAAAGATGCTAACTACGCAACAAAAACAAACTGGCAAGTGTGGTTGCTTCACAGCTAGTAGACCTGATTTTAATTTAGCCTCCTGAACCTCAGTGTCTTCATCTGTAAAAGGAAGTTAATAATATGATCCCGATTGAACTAATTTGAGGAATTAATGAAATAAACTCCAATACTGAAGCCAGGCATATATTAGTCTCCCTTCTTTGCCCCCATAGTGCAACATCATTAGGATCTGCAGCTCTAGAGCACCCTTCTTAAATATCACAGATAAGCTTCAGTTAAGAAAATATTTCACTGGTGAATATCCCTGCCCAGTTTCGATTTGAATTGCTGGTTAAAAGAGAGCCCCTGACCTAGACACAAGCAGCAGAGCTGATGTTTTGCTATGAAAATGTAGAAAACTGACTTCTGTTCTTGCCTCCAGATAGAGAGTTCATCACACTTCTGTGGATACTGGCCTCAAGATAACTAGGTCGGAGGAAAGGTCAAAATGTATTTCCAGGAAATGAAAAAGAGTCTAAAATCTGTTCAATCCCTAAGCAAATTTTGTTTCTAAAGTCAGAGATGAGTGCAGATATCTTTTAAAAAATTGTTTATATGGTTTTGAATATAAAACTTCTTTGTAGACTGATTTTTGATTCATCGATAGTTTATATATACAAGAAAGGGAAACACTGTATTAAAATTGTAATACTCAACATATACCGACAACAAAAGATGAACACAAGTCACGTTTGATTTCTGCAATTACAAGAGATGCTCAAAGTAGTTACCATCAGCATCCAGACACTTTGATTATGGTGAACTAAAAGTAATATATATATATAACATCTCTTAAAATGTGTGTACATTTTTGGCACCCCCAGTATATGTATGTGTATATACATGTATGTGTGTGTATAATATATAATTTAAATAAATATAATTTAAACTATAATTACTGTGGAACAATAGGACAATAAAACATTATCAAATTAACAAGGAGAAATCAACTAGTAGACTGAGTTTATATGAATTATAGGATACCAGGTCAGACATAACTTTCAGAGAAAGAAACTGGCATTCATCGTAAGAAAGGTTGCGTTCATTTCTAGTAAAGGAAACATCAATGACCCTCAGGAAAAAAAAAAATTCTGCTGACCTCTTTCAGTACTATTACAGGTCAAACTCCAGTAGGTACCCACAGTTTTTGAGTGGTAGATTTACTTGGCTTGAAAAAGATTGTCACTTCCCAAACTCTCAGAGTGAGAAATTCAAAGTTCAGTGAAGAGGGAGGAACTGGAAAAAAATTTAATGGGAAGCAATTTCCTGGGTAAAAAACCTTTCTCTTTTTAGATTTACCAATATTTGGACATTTTAAAGAAACTAGTGTCATCCTAATCTAGGTAAAATGGCAAGATAGGACCCCAAAGAACTTGGAAAACCAACACATACTGCTGGCAAGAGGACTTTGAACTTGTGAGCTCACTCGACACTAGAGCTCCAGAGTCTTTTCTTAGGGGAAAGCTAGTCCGGCAGACAGCATGTAGCTGTCTTTGACTTGACTCAGCTATCCCAACGCTGCAAGCATATAAAAGCAATATTTACATAAAAGAAAGCTGTGCCACTCATAAGTGAAAACAGAGTCCAGGTGCGCTTAAGTGTGAAGCACCCAGCACCTAAGGTTGTTGTAAAGGTTTCTGTTTCAAGAAGGTGAATTTGAGTTCTTGATGGCAGTACACACAAGGTAGTCATCTCAAGTTCACACTTGGCTTCAGATTCATTCAGAAATCTTTAAGACAGGAAACACAACAACAGCTTCAATCCCAGGTGACAGCTCAGGGGCACTGAAGTGCCATGCACATCAGGTAGATACAGAAGCAGCTCTGGCTTAGCAACTGCATAATTCACAGAAGCCTCCATCAGATAAAAGCCCATTAAAAGAGTAACCTTACTCAAAGAAGCCCAACATTATGGCATCACTCTCAGGTAGATTTTAGTTTCCATACAATTCCTCCCAGTCCAGATGCAACTATGCAATCATCAGGCAATGTGCTGAGTAACATCATGGACACACACGCATTATCAGGTTTCTAAGGGAATAGAGCTAGAAAGTTAACAGAAGGTCAAATTCTTATGCAGAAGGGGATAGTATTTTGTTATCAACAATGTGGTAGCATCTGCTTTTATACATAGAATCCCTGAGCGCTACAGAGTCCTCTAGATTTAACCAGTCTAAATTTTGGCTCCAGTAATGAGGCTAGAATAGCTAGTACTAATCCTTGTCCAAATAAATTGCCAATAACAGGAAGAGAAACTCAGGGATGGAGGAAAATATTCTTTTCATGAGAAGGATGGGGCAATGAGACCTTGTCTCTTAAAAATATTTTTAAATAAAACATTTTTTTTCAAGACAGCTGACTAGGGACATCAAAAGCCAGTTGTCCTCAGAAAGAAGATCAAAGATGCCAGTGAATGAACAAATTTAGGATGGAAAATGAGCCAGGACCTGGCAGAGTGTCCATGGGAAGAAGCTGAGGCACAGAAAAGAAAAGCAGCAAGAGTCTGACAAAAGTCGTCCCCTGAAGAACATAGAGTCCCACAGAAAGGGTAGGCAAGAGCTCTTCTCTGCTCCCCTTACCCCTTTGACAATCTCCCAACTGCTAATCTGTTAAGGAGCCCCTTTGCCCTTGTAACCCAGGTCACATTATCAGTGGTTCTTTATATCAGTGGTTCTTTAAGAACTTCCGAAGGACAGACATCTGGGTGGCCAGCTTGCTTAAGTATGTCCTCACTCTCCTCAGAGCTGAGACAGCGTATGCTACACTGATTGTGCACCTGCATTGGGACACTGCCCTCCCTAGGACTCTCTGCCCTGGATCTGCAGCACCACTAGATCTTCCACAAACATCCCACAACCTTCTCTAACATGGGCAAGCACAGGGGCCAAGTGAGTCCCAGGGAGCTGTGGGTTCCCTGGAGATCTAACCCTCAGCATGGGCTGTCCCTAAGGGAGGGGAGATCACAGCCTGCCAAGGCCCCCTTAGGGACAAAGGAAACATGGGTGAGGCACCATTCACCAAAAGAGGCAGTATCACCCAGAAATGGACATGGAAAGAAGGTCATTTCCTGCCATCATACACTTGTAGATGTAACAGTCATACTGCCCACCAGAGGTTGGTCAGCAAACACTCAGACACAGAAAGTGAACCCTACACTGCTGGGTTTTCACAAAGGACAGGACCAGACTCTCCTACCCTATAGAGCGCAGCACTATCCCAGCAAAGGAGGACTGACAAGTCTTGGAATTTCCTGCTCTGATATGAAAGAAGAGACTCTACCCTGAGTCCATTTTGGAAGCCGTTGTCAGAAAGGTATACCTTAAGCCTACAGCTGCACTGTGGATGGGAACCAAAGGACAAAGTCTTTATAAAATGAAGGTTATAAGCCCTGAAATAGGGGTATGACAGGAAAACAGATCATATTCCAGCCAGCTCAGAATGAAAAGCATGTGTACCTCTCCCATTCCTCCTCCCAGACTTCAGTGCACCCCAACATTCTCTCTTCTGGTCACTCCTGCATTTGGTTGATTCTAACTATTAAGTCCCATCTACTGCACTGCAACCTGAATTGGAGAGATTACAAGAAAACTCAATAAGATCCAAGAGAAAGATGAAATCCAATACAAATAAACTAGAAAAATAATTCAAGAAATGAAAGATGAGATAGCCATATTAAGAAGAAACCAAATAGAACTGCTCACATTTAAAAAAATCACTGATAGCATTTTAAAATATAGTTGGAAGCTTTAACAATACACTAGACCAAGAAGAAAAAAAGAATTTCAGCATTTGAAGGTCATCTTTCAAATTACCCCAGTCATAGGAAAATAGAGTAAAAAGAACTTAAAAAAAAAACAAAACAAGCAAAGCCTTGGGAAACATGAGATTATGTAAAGCAACAAAACTGACTTGTTGGCATTTCTCAGAGAGAAGAAGAAAAAATAAGCAACTTGGAAAACATATTTGAGAAAATAATCCAGAAAAAACTCCCTAATCTTACTACAGAGTTCTACATCTAGATTCAAGTAATTCAGAGAACACCTGTAAGATACTATACAAGATGACCATCCAAAGGATATAGTCATGAGACTATCCAAGGTCAATGAGAAAGAAGAAATCTTAAAGGCAATTAGAGAGAAGGGCCATACTACCTACCAAGGAAACCCATTAGACTAACAGCAGATCTCTCAGCGAAATCTTACAAGCCAGAAGAATTTGGAAGCCCATTTTACTCTCCTTTTTTTTTTTTTAAAAAAAAGCACCATCTAAAAATTTCAAATCTTGCCAAACTCAGCTTCATAAGCAACAGATAAATAAAGTATTTCCCAGAGAAGCAAATTCAAAGAGAATCTGTGACCACCAGACTGACACAACAAGAAAGGCTCAAAGGAATTCTAAACATGGAATTGAAAGAACAATACTCGCTATTATAAAAACACATGTAAGTATAATTACACAATTAAGACTACAAAGCTTTTCTATACACCAAACAACTTTCAAGCTGATAATCAAATCAAAACACAAGTTCATTTACAACAGCCATACACACACACAATATCTGGGAATATGTCTAACCAAGAAGGTGAAAGATACCTGCAATGAGATAGATATCTGCTGGAAGAAATCATGGATGACACAAACATATAGAAAAATATTAAATTCTTATGGATTGGAAGAATCAATAATGTTAAAATGAATATATTGTCCAAAACAATCTATAGATTCAATGCAATCCCTATCAAACTACCAGCATAATTTCTCACAGAATTTAAAAAATTTTTTTCTAAATGTAAATGAAAGCAAAAATGAGCCCGAATAGCCAGAGTATTCCTAAGCAAAAACAACAAAGCTGGAGGCATAACATTACTCAACTTCAAACTTTACTACAAGGGTATGGTAATCAAAACAGCATGGTACTGGTACAAAAATAAACACATATATCAATGGTACAGAATAGAGAACCCAGAAATAAAGCCACTCACATACAACCAGCTGATCCCTGATGAAGTCAACAAAAATAAACATTGGGAAAAGGACACCCTATTCATTACATGGTACCGGGAAAACTGTCTAGTCATTTGCAAAAGAATGAAATTGAACCCCTACCTCTCACCATATATAAAAACTAACGCAATATGGATTAAGGACTTAAATGTAAACTATAAAAATATTAGAAGAAAATCTAGGAAAAAAGCTCTGGGTGTTATCCTAAGCAAAGAATTTATGACTAAGACCTCAAAAGCAATTTGCAACAAAACAAAACAAAAAATTGGCAAATGGGACTTAATTAAACTAAAAAGCTTCTATACAACAAAAGAAATAATCAACAGAATAGATTACCAATAGAATGGGAGAAAATATTTACAAATTATTCATCTGACCAAAGGACTAATATCCACAATCTATAAGGAACTTTAAAAAAATCAACAAGAAATAGCAAATAAACCTATTAAAAAGTGGGCAAAGGACATGAATAGATACTTCTCAAAAGAGGGCATAAGAGTGGCCAACAAATATATGAAAAAATGCTCAACATCACTAATCATCAGAGATATGTAAATTAAAACCACAATGAGATACCATCTCATGCCAGTCAAAATGGCTATTATTAAAAAGTCAAAAAATAATAGATGCTGAGAATGTGAAAAAAAGGAAACATTTATACACTGTTAGTAAGAATGCAAAGTAGTTCAAATAATAAGGAAAACCATACAACGATGTCTCAAAGAATTAAAAACAGAACTACCATTTGACCCAGTAATCCTACTACTGGGAAAATAAACCGTTTAATGAAAAAGATATCTGCATTCTTATGTTTATTGCAGCATTGTTAATAATAGCAATGTCATGAAATCAACCTAAGGATCCATTACTGGTGAATAGGACAAAGGAAATATAGTATATATACACCATGGAATACTATACAGCCATGAAAAGGAACAAAATCATATCCTTTGCAACAACATGGATACAGCTGGAAGCCATTACCTAGAAATACTGCATGCTCTCACTTGTAAGTGGGAGCTAAACGGTGGCACACATAAGGATTGAAACATTAGACACCAGGGTCCTCAAGAGGATGGAAGAAGGGAGTAGGACAAGGGTTGAAAAACTACTTATTGGGTACTATGTTCACAAATTATTTGGATGATGGATTCACTAGAAGCCCAAACTCCAGTATCACCAATACACCCATGTAACAAACCTGCATATATACCTATGAATCTAATATAAAATTTTAAAAATAGATGTGACCTTATTAGTTTCCTAAAACAAAGAATTCATTATATAAAGAATTACATTGATAGTGGGTTGTGTATAAACATATCAATACTGTATCTTCTGGAAACATCTCTATCATTTCTGATTTTACAATCACCTTCTGCAACCCTTTTGCTTTCCTCAGTCATAACAGTCTGCCCTATATGCCCGGAAATTCAGTAATAAAATATAATAAAAATATAAGACATTGTAAATTAAAATTCAATTCCAAAATTAAGTCACAATTTCTCAGCGTCTTACAATGATAATATCTAAGATTATGTCACCCCAAATATTCTAGGTTTCTACAATTGTTTCATAATTTCTCCCTTAGAAATGTGACCAATCCTTAGCTTCTTCACCCCAATTTCTCTGACAAATATTTAGAAGACATAAACTAATTTTAAACTTTATCTATCAAAAATACAATCAAGAATAAAATCTTAGAATACTCCCAGAAAAACAGCTTGAATTATCCCTCTGCTAGCATGAAAAAACATCCAAACAAACAAAATTCTACATATTATTTAGAAAAATAAAAGTCCAGTACATTTTTTAAAAGACTGGAAAATCATTAAGGCAATGTCAAGCGTACCCCAAGAGCTTCTTAAATAGTATCAACACCACTGGATTAACAAAGTTGCTTGCAATGAAGTGATGGTAATTAAAAATCTGTTCTACCATGTTGGCATGAGCAAATAATGAAAACTATAGAATAATCTTTGTGTTATAACCTGAAAGGGGCAACTATTAGAAAGTAAAGCAGAGGGATTCCCTTAAAGGTTATAACTGTATTCTTTGTAGACAATTAGCAGCATGAGGCTTCTTAGCAGAATTTTTCATAGCATTATGAAATATATATTATGAAACATAATGATTCTCAGAATCATTATCATTATCATCAGTTGTTCGTTGGGTTGAAAGGAGCTCTAATGGAAAATCTTAGTGTCATGAAACGTCATCACAATTGTCCATTTACTCTCTGCTTCCCCAGCTAAGTCTCTTGCCATTAGTTACCTTGCTGTTTTAGAAACAGGATATGGCCTCAATTCACTTAAGCAATATCATGCTTAAAGCTCTTAGAAATAGTTTCAGGTAAAATTTTGCTCTTCAGATAAAATGGCCAACATATAGCTCAATTAGGAGCAGAAACTTCCTGCCATAAAGAGTAGGATTGGCCCTTAGCATACTGTGTAGGTTGCCACCCAGAATGATTCCTAAGGTAAAAGGAAAATCTACAGGTGTATATATAGATATTATCACAAACACCAGCAAGAACATCTGTGAATAAAAATAATGGAAAAGATATTTTACATGTTGATCATTAATATCTATTAACCAATACACTGATAGAATGTAAAATAACATTTTTTACAATCACACATTTCTGTAAACTTTATAATTTACTTATATTTTGAAAATCTTTTGTGGCCCAAGTGATCATATTTGAAAACTTCTAGAGAAACAGCCAAATACATATTGTATCTAACTTACTAGTTTAAGATCATCTTACCTGTGTAAAAAGTATAAATTGAGCAAATTGCCAGGGAAGCATAAAAGCAACATTGGAAAGACAGAGTGCAATGAAATGCCTTGTATAATTGTTTGAGGTCCTTAATGGAGAGAATTGACACTAGTAAGTTTCACCATAAAAGACATCTATCACTAAAAAGACTAACTGCAAAATGATAAAATCTAAATTATCCCCTTACCTTTAATAAAATACAACAAAATATAGATAACTTTTAAAAGTTTACTAAAAGAGAACTTGAACTACTTAAACTATAAGTATACCTAAGACAAAACAATCAAAATTAGTTTAAAAATACAACTTGTCATTCATAAAATATTTTAGAAATAAAAGTCCATTTTCCTCTATACTTCATGACATTAGAAATGTAATTCCCCAGTAAGAAGATCAGAAGAGAGAATGTGACACTGACCGTGGGTGCCTCAAGATGCTTATCCTATACGTATACCAGTAGCTTTTAACTCCCATTTTTATGTTTCAAAAAACAACAAAGAAAAATACAAGTGGCGATGAAATAAGTCAACAACGATGGAAAAAAATTTATGAAAAAATAATTTTTTTACTAGAAGTCTGTAGAACTACTCCACGTTGAAGTTTAAATTGTCCATTCTGTATTACTGACATATATTGGTAACCAATACCTTCTGATCACAGAGGACTTTAGTATACTTTAAAGCAGTGGTCCCCAACCTTTTTGCATTAGGGACTGGTTTTGTGGAAGACAATTTTTCCAAGGACCATGGGTGGGGGGTGGTGTGCAGTCCAAACTTCACTGCTAATGTTAATCTGTATTTGCAGCTATTCCCAGTTCCACCTCAGATCATCAGGAATTAGATTCTCATAAGGAGTATACAACCTAGGTCCCTCACATGTGCAGTTCATAGTAGGGTTCATGCTTCTATGAAAATTTAATATTGCTGCTGATCTGACAGAAGACGGAGCTCAGGGGGTAATGGAATTGACGGGAATCAGCTGTAAATCAGCTTTGCTCATTCAGCTTTGCTCATTCGTCTACTGTTCAGTTCCTGTTGTGTGCCCAGTTCCTAACAGACCACAAACCAGTACTGTCCATGTCCTGGGGGTTAAGAACCCCTGTTTTAGAGTATAAAAAAAGAAATGCAAACATTTTGTATAAGTAGTAAAATTGTAACCATTCTTATGAAGTTTGTATTAGATTTTGATAAATCCTTGTACAATGGTATATGAGTTTTCAAAAGCAAAATTTTAAATGCTCTTTTTGTTTAGTAATATTGTCATGCACTGAACACTCAGCAATCTTGTATTTTATTAAACAAACAAAAATTACTTTTGACTAAGGTACAGAGCATAGTATATGCCCTTAAGGATACAACCCTAAATATTCTAATTAAGATATATCATTATATGATACTCCTGAATGGCCAGAATAATATCACTTAAAACATTTTTTTAAATGAAAAATAACCTATCTTCCTAAGAATTTAACTGGGAATGGCTGGTAGGGAATGGGGTGTGGGGGTAAGGAATAGGCAGCTTCTTTTTCCATGATCTTTAAGAAAAGGAAATATATAGGGAAAGATAGAAATGTGGACGGGAACAGATTTCCAAATCCAAATTCAACCCCAAAATATACTTGTAAGGTTGGTAACAAATCAGAAGTAGGCCTGCTCCACTCCCAAGGGCTGTAACCACCCTAGTGTGCCACTATTTACCATCATTCAGTCAGCTTCATAAAAGTGCCAAAAATACTTGCATGACAGGGGGCAAAGTGTTCTGTGGTTAAAAAGATAAATATGGCATGGTCCTTGTTTCCAGTGGTACTTTCAAGTGTATATCAATGTGTATGTAGAGATTTGCATATGTGTGCTTGAGTCACAAATTCACAGTTTTAAGAAAGAAAGAAAACACATTTACTAATGATTTTCAGATAAGGCAGAATCTACCAGAGACCAATAGGTTCCCTGTAAGTTTGGAGGAGATAGTGATCACTATTTCATTCAGTGAGAGTTCTCACTAGCATTCTGTGAAACTTATTTCTATGATAGGGTTATTTGTAGTATTCTACTACTTATGTGTTTGTTGCTGTTGTTCATTTCTCAGAGCTCTTAAATTTCTGAAATGCTTATAAACTTAATTCCAACAAAAAAAAATGTGTCCAGCCAGGCTTGGTGGCTCAGCCTGTAATCCCACGCCTTGGGAGGCTGAGGTGAGTGG
>NW_007249278.1:337680-381105 GCF_000164805.1 Carlito syrichta | reverse complement strand
AACCCCAACCCAAAAAAAAAAAAAAAGTATCCAAAAAAACAAGCTGAGATGAAACTGGTTGAACTGTTAGAAACATCATTGCTCAAAAATGGTTCATAAATATGTGAATATATATACTTCTTATCCATCCAACCCAGCATTTCCCAAATTCATTTGCATACAGGACACTTTTTTCATGTCACATAAGTTCCATCAAAACGACATACATTTTAAAGAAAAAAAGTAGTTGTTTCTCAAAATTCAACAAATATTTGCCAACTATGTATGAATGCACCCATTTTGAATTATTAAATCATAATGTGGTTATCTAAAACCTATAGCTTAGACTCTAAATGCAAAGCAATTTTTACATAGCAATTTTAAATTATTTTAACTGTACACTCAATTTATTTGTACAATAGCTTTTAAATGGCCTAAGTTTGGTAACTTAATAGGGTGACATATATTTTAAGAAATTTAATTTTAATTTATTTAACTTTGTGTTAGAAATAAAAATTACCTGAGAATCAAAGTTAAAACATACATCTGAAGTACAAGGAATGGATATGAAAAACTTTCACGGAGAGGTGGTGTCCACATCACACGGGTGGCCTGAAATTCAATAAAACACTCACTTCACAGCATGTTCACTACAACATTATGAATTTTAAAATCAAGGATAAGCATGATTTAATAATTTTAATACTAGGCTCACTAGCCCCTATTTCTGAATGCCTGTCATAGCTTCTCAGATTCTGGAACTTGCTTAATGTACACAGTCATTAAGTATAGCACAGTTAACTACCAAGTCTGGGAACAAGTGATAGATATATCAGACCAAGCAAAAGGAAACCTAAGGGACAAACAAGATGCTATAAGGGCAATGAGGATCCTGGAACCAACAAACCAGATCCACAGTCCAGTCCGTCAAGTATAACCCTGATATCCCAGGCTTTAGAATATATAAATGCCCAGAAAAGCACCTAAACAAATGTCACCTAGGACATTCACAAACACCAAGAGAGTTTATATATAACAAGTTCAAGTGAATATAGATACACTTTATAAATAGTTAAGTTTGCCTTTGAATTTGTGAAATAAATTCAAAGGCAAACTTAACTATTTATATTGTGAAACTTGAAAGGGTTAAGTATAAATTTTAAAAACAACTGTAAGTATTTGGGAATCACAAATGTGATGCCTATAAAGCAAGTATTCATATGTTTTCATATGGACTTGAAAATTATAAGACATATAGGTCGGAGTATTATAAAAGCTTTATATCAAAAATTCTGCAATTCTAGAAAGAATCTAAACTCTTAATAGTTTGCAAGTCTTAAAAGTTATTGCCCCTCTTCCATGAAACCAAAATTATGGAAGGTTGAGGCGGAAGGATCGCCGGAGCCCAGCAGGTCGAGGCTGCAGTGGCCGGGAGTGGCCACTGCACTCCAGTCTGGGCGACAGAGTGAGACTCCGACACACACACACACACAAAAAAAACCTTGGAAGATGAATGGTATGTATACAGTCAACTCATACTACCAGTTGTCTGGTATACTAAAAGAAAAGGCTTTGTCTTTATATCAACACATTTTGTTTTTGTTTTCAGTTAGAGTCTCACTCTATCGCCCAGACTGGAGTCCAGTGGCACACTCCCGGCCACCACAGTCTCGACCTGCTGAGCGCAGGCGATCCTTCTGCCTCAGCCTTCCAAGTTGCCAGAACTATACATGTGTGCTACCATGCCCAGCTAATTTTTTGATTTATTGTAAAGACAAGGTCTCACCAAGTTGCCCAGGCAGGTCTCAAACCCGCAGGCTCAGGCAATCCACTAGCCTCGGCCTCCCAAAGTGCTGGGATTATAGGCTGAGCCACCAAGCCTGGCCCTATATTGCTTTAAGTTAAAATAACATATTTAAGGCATGCTATGTATAAATTCTATAATTCCTTTTCCTAACTAACTTTTAAAAGTTAATCCAAGAGCAATGAATAAAAAAGACTTCTGCCCTATATAACCCATGCCATAATATACTCTTACTACTAACTTTCAGGAGCTAACTATTTAGTATGTTATAGTTTGCTCCAAAAGGTTAGTAGTCAGATTTTCTCTCTTTTTCACTACCACATCCTCAAGCCCTAACAGAGTATGGTACATGGTATATGCTCAATATTTTGCTGAATGAATCCGTTATATTTTATAAGCTTCTATGAGATCTATTTTAGGCGAACCACATCCCACTGGGCTGAATTAAAAAATTAATTTGTATTTTGAATTTAGCGCTTTGTGTTACTGAAAAGGCAGCATGATAGAAAGAAGTAAGGAAGCCAGTGGCAGTGCCTTAACTACGTGCTGTTGTCAGGCTGGAAGACCTGGTCCATCCTCGTTAAGGGGAGTACGATAGGTAAAAAGTTTCAGTTGTGCAAGATGAATAAATTCTGGAGATCTGCTCTACAACATTGTGTTACCAATACTGTACCGTACACTTAAAAATCTGTCAAAAGGGCAAATCTCATGTTACGTGTTCTCACCACAATTTTTTGAAAGATTAAATAAAAACAAAGCAGCAAGATTTTAAAGCCAGACGATGTAGAATAGGAAATCCAGCTTCATCATTTGGTGAATGTGGAATCTTGGATAAGTAAGTTAACTTTTCTAAATTTCAATTTTGTGAATTTTATGTTAAAGATAACAACCACTCTCCCCTCAAAACGCAGTAGGATTAAATAAGATAATTTACATTATTTCCCCTTTTTTCCTATAGAATATATACATATATACTTATTAAACACCAGACAAGATATTTCACATACTTTAAATTCTAGACATTCAAAAATTTAGGTCAACATGTTTAAAGTATCAGCTTACACAAGTTCTTTAAAATATTGAAAAGTCATAAGTAATATGCAATATGTATTGTTTTGATGAGTATATTTCCTTGTTCCTATATAGCTCCTTCTATTTCTTAAAAATTATTTTCTAGAATACAAACCTCTCCATGATTGAAAAAGTAGCACAGTACTGTAATTAGACCTCCTAGTTGAGTCCCACTGTAAAAAAAAGTATATAATCATAATTTATGTAAAATATAGTGAGTTTTTCACAAAATAATCTCAGAATTTAAAATAGTTTTCCACATATAAAGCATAGTAATTCTAAACTATGTAACTCGTATTAGTAAAAATTTCAAAAGTACTCATGTTGTTGATGTTTAAATCCTGAATATACAACCATAAAAAGTACACATAAAAATTAATCTAAATCCCATCCTCGTTGCCAAAAAAACTAAATTATTTCTAAAAAATATACAATGTGAACAAAAAATAATTTTTAACAAACAAGTCAGCACTTCAGAGTCCATATTGCGTTCTTTGAATATTCTGAATGAAGGGAAATTTCTGCCTTTTGAATTCTGTCTTTTGAAACTGACTGACAGATGAAAACAAGAGTCTAAGTTTCATTTAGCAATAGCTTGGAAGTGTCTAAACAATTCCTTTTGTTGAGTCTCTAAGAAGTAATAATGTAGAATACAAAAATAAGACCAAAGATGGCTAATAATCATCAAAGAGTAAGAAACATTTCTTAACTTGCCTTTTTGTGATTATATCTGTGCGGGAGGGGGGCGGGGAGAGGCAGAGAGAGACAGAAAGAGCATAGATGCTCAAATTCACATTTGTGTAGTATTTCCACACCTCCTAATACATATCCTCATTACCCCACTTTGCTAAGCACCACGCAGACAGTCTCATTCATTACCATATCCCCAGCTTCACACTTGGAGGACAATAAATACTGGTTGAATGAATGGAGAAAGGAAGAAATGAAATTAAAAAAAAAAACAAAAACAAGCAGAGGAAAGCTAATGAGAAGTGATTTACCATTAATACACTTTCACTAAAGGAAATTCAAAGGATACACTTAACAAAAAAAATTTAATAATAGTTCAGGGTCCACTTATGAGTGAGAACATGTGGCACTCAGTTCTTTCTTTTGTGATAGATCACTGAGTATTATAGACTTTAAATTCATCCAAGTTGTTGCCAAGTTCATAATTATGTCCTTTATGGCTGAGTAATATTCTATTGTATATATATACCATATTTTTTTATCCAGTCTACTTTTGATGGGCAGCACAATTGGTTCCATGTTTTTGCTATTGTGAATAATGCTACAGTAAACATGTGTGTGAAGAATATCTTTTTCATAGAGTGATTTGAGTTCCTCTGGATATATTCCAGAAGGGGGATTACTGGGTCATATGGTAGTGGGAAACTGCCAGGGGAGGGAGGGTGGAGGCATACTCTATCAATAAGCGTACCTGATCTCAAACAAGGTGAAACAGAGACCAAAGTGAGGCCCAAACTTTACCTGTACAATGACCATTTGTATACCTAATCCTGAATTGTACCCTACATCTTTAAAATTAAAAAAAAAATTTTTTAAGTAAGAAATTGAAAGAAGGATAGTATGAGAAGCATGTAGGCATACAAATAAATCTAAACAAGGTTTGACAACAATCATGGCAGCTGTGAGGGATAAGTAAGTTAACAATCATGGCAGCTGTGAGGGGTAAAGGGCGTAGTAAATGATAGTAATAAAACGTAAGATGTGAGAGGATGTTTTCATGTAAAGGATTCTAAAATTCCTTGTGTTCACTGAAAGAAGAAAGATATCAATTCATTTTAGATTTGATCAAGTTATATGTGCATGCTAACATTTTATATTTTATTTTATTTTAAAGATGTGGAATACGATTCAGAATTATGTATACAAGTGGTCATCGTACAGGTAAACTTTGGGCGTCTCTTTGGTCCCCACTTCACCTGGTTTGAGATCAGGTATGCTTAATGGTGTTGTGTGCCCCCCAACCCCTAGCAGTTTTCTGCTACTGCCAATCCCTTTCTTATAGAATTATGGTTAACATTCAGGGTCCCATTATGAGTGAGAACATGTGGTACTCACTTCTTTGTTTCTGTGATAGATCACTGAGTATGACAGACTATAAATCCATCCAAGTTGCTGCAAAGTCGGTAATTTTGTTCTTCTTTATGGCTGCATAATTCTATAATATATGTACCATATTTCTTTAATATATTCTACTTTCAATATGCAGCACAATCCATAATTCTATCATATATATGTATCATGTTTTTCTAATCCAGTCTACTTTCAATATGCAGCACGGTATTTTCCATGCTTTTTGCTATTGTGAATAAGGATGCAATAAATATGCATGTGCAGGTTTCTTTTTTATAGAATGATTTGAGTTGCTCTGGGTAGATCCCAAAAAGGGGATTTCTGGGTGATGTAGAAGGTCGATTTTCAAAATTTTTTAGGAATTACCACACTGTTTTCCACAGAGGTTGTACTAGTTTACACCAACAGTGTAGAAGCATCCACTTTTCCCCTGCATCCTCTCCAGCAACTGTTGTTTTTTGAGTTATTGATGATGGCCATCCTGACTAGAGTTAGGTGGTATCTCAGTGTGGTTTTAATTTCCATTTCTTTGATGATTAATGAGTCTGAGCATTTTTTCATACATCTGTTGGTTGTTGCTATATCTTCTTTTGAGAAGTATCTATTCATATCTTTTGTGCACTTTTTAATAGGGCTGTTTGTTTTTTTCCTTTTGGCACATTTGAGTTCCTTTTTAGATCCTGAATGTTAGATCTCTGTCAGACATATAGTTGGAAAATATTTTTTCCCAGTCTGTGGGCTGTCTCCCTGCTCTCTTAATGGTTTCTTAGTTTTTGCAGAAGCTTTTCATTTTGATGAGGTTCCACCTGTCTATCTTATCTCTTATGGCATGGGTATTTGGGGTTTTGATCAGGAACTGGTTGCCTATTCCAATTTTCATAAAGTCTTCTGTGTTTTCTAAGGTTTGCATTCTTATATATAACAACCACAAACAGGCAGTGAACCAAATAAAAAGCACAATCTCATTCACAACAGCCACAGGGGGAGAAAAATGAAATGCCTCGGCATCTTCCTAACCAGAGAAGTGAAAGATCTTTACAATGAAATCTACAAAACACTGCTCAAAGAAATAAAAGATGATACAAACAAATGGAAAAATATTCCATGCTCATAGATTGGAAGAATCAACATTATTAAGATGTTCATCCTACCAAAGACAATCTACAGATTCAACACAACACCAATTAAATTACCAATATCATTCTTCTAAGACCTGGAAAAGACAATACAGAAATTCATATGGAAGCAAAACAAGCACAAATAACTAAAACAATCCTTAGCAAAAGAAACAGGGTGAGAGGTATTACTCTTCCAGATTTTAAACTTTACTATAAGGTTACAATAATCAAAATGGTCTGGTATCGGTACAAGAACAGGCATATGAACCAAAGGAGCAGGATAGAGAGAAATCTCAATTTCTCAACCAACTCATCTTCAACAAAGCCTCCAACAACAACTACTGGGGAGAGGAGAACCTATTCAGTAAATGAGGCTGAGAAAACTAGCTGACTACATGCAGAAGATTGAAACAGGACCCCTACCTATTACCATACACAAAAATCAACTCTAAATGGATCAAAGACCTAAACATAAAACCTCAAAGCATGCTAACACTTTATGATTAACCACTAAAAGAATTAAATAGAACATTTACCATTTTCCTAACAAGTTAGTGCCAATAGAGGAGGCCAGGGTAAGAAATACAAAATCTCCTCTCAAACTCCCACTTCTTTTGATTCTTATATGCCATAGTTTCCAATCTCCTCACAATTCTGATGATACTTTATTGGTTATGTCTATATGTCCTTCTTAAATACTAGACCCTAATAATGTAGTTAATATTTCAGAACTGTATAACCAATTTAGAGAGACTCTCAGCTCTTGGGCGGCCTTTCCAGTGAAAAATACTAATTTTAAAAAGTTTTAGTCATGATTACATAACATTTTACATATTAAGAAATACAAAAGTATAAGAAATACAAATCATTTTCAAAAATAGAACGTTTTTTAAGCCTGAACAATCTCAAAGTGACCTTTATTTTTCCTCAAAATATGTTAATGAGCATACATGAGGTCTGACAATTATGTTCGCAAACTCATGCTAGAAAAAGTGCTATATGCTTTATTGCTGAATATCCCTACAATCACCTTAGAAGTATTCCCCTTGGGAAGCTATGTACTAATGCCAGGACCTAGTCTACCCATCAAAACAATTTTGGAACTCTTTTTCTGGATTGACCACAAGAGATGCCATCAAATTACTCTTGATGTCCTGAATGTCATCAAAATGTCTTCCTTTCTCAGGGGTATACAAATAGGAAAAAAAGTTAAGTTATCCCTCTTTGCTTATGATATGATTCTATACCTCAAAAATCCAAGAGAATCTGTCAAAAACCTCCTTGCACTGATAAAGGACTTTGGCAAAGTCTCAGAGTAAACAATAAATGTGCAGGGCAACCTCTTTGGGTCTCCTCCCACTGTGGGAGCTTTTCTATCCTCTCAATAAATCCCATTTTTAAATAAATAAATGTGCAAAAGACAGTCACATTCTTATACACCAAATACAAACAGGCAGAGAACCAAATAAAAAAGCACAATCCCACTCACAATAGTCCCCCCCCACACACACACACATACACACAAAATGAAATGAAATACCTCGGAATTGTCCTAACCAGAGAAGTGAAAGATCTTTACAATGAAAAAGAAAACACTGCTATAACACTCAGTGGTCTACCAAAGAAACAAAGAACAGAGTACCACATGTTCTCACTCATAAGTGGACTATGAACATTTACCATAATATTATAAGAAAGGAATTGGCAGTAGTGGGATACTGCTGTGGTGGTGGTGGTGGGGGGATACAACATCAACAAGGGTACCCGATCTCTAGCCAGGCACAGTGTGGGCCCAAGAGAGGCCCACACTTTACCTGTATGATGTCCACTTGTATACCTAATCCTGGATTGTACCCTACATCTTTAAAATAATATATATTTTTAAAGTCTTCCTTTATCTTTGAGTAAAGAAAAAAGTCATTGGGGCCAGATCAGGTGAGTAGCGAGGGCATTCCAATACAGTTATTTGTTTACTGGATAAAAACTCCCTAACGGACAGTGCTGTGTGAGCTGGTGCATTGTCATGATATGAGAGCTCCTCAGGACCATTTTTGCACACACCTTTCTCATGTCAATATTTTAAGTTAAGATTATTCTGTTTCTCTATCAATAGTTATTTGGTCTACCATGCTTTTGACAGTCAGCTGATGATTTTGATGCACAATTCGACAAATGTTTGCAATGCTTTTGTCAGTTCTGCAAGTTACTGGCCATTCTGACCTCTGTTCATCAGTGATACTCTCTCCCCTCAGAAAAACATTTAATCCATTTGTACACTGCCATTTTCATCATGGCATTATTCCTATAAACTTGGACTAACATGGCCCTGATTTCACTTCCACTCTCGACAAGTTTTGACAAGAAATTTAATGTTTGTTCGTGCTCTAATTGAAGCTCCAACATTCTTATGATGACACACAAAAACATGCAACAACAAAAATGAACACCACACAGCAAGAAACCACCACACACTGACATGAACACAGCTGTGAGATACTGATATAACAAGGTGATGAAACCTTACTGAGTTGTTTGTACAGTGCTGTCAATGTAAGTGCACGGTGGCAAATTCATAATCTTAATTGTCAGACCTCATATATAATTTCTTGTATATGGCATATAGAAAAGTGATAGAATTTCAAGCTTATAGAAGAATTATAAATCAAACATCCATGTAGCAACCATATAATATAATTAACTGAAATAGATTAATGATTACACTAAGTCTCCACTTGCTGGCTCCCAGACAGCCATTGTCTTGATTTTTGAGATAAAAAAGTCACCTCTACATAACCACCTCTACATACGTATCAAACTATGATTTACTTTAATGATTTTTCAATTTTATACAAATGGAAGCATGCAGTACTTTTTATTTTGTACCTTGATTCACTCATTCAAAATTATATATGCAA
Organism: Carlito syrichta; assembly: GCF_000164805.1. NCBI lineage: Eukaryota > Metazoa > Chordata > Mammalia > Primates > Tarsiidae > Carlito > Carlito syrichta. The sequence goes on along the minus strand of NW_007249278.1, from coordinate 372,118 downwards.
GATTCATCTATGTTGATGTGTGTAGTTCATTCATTCTCATTGTATAGTATTCCACCATGCTAATAAGTCAAACTGTATTAATTTATCTGTTAATGGACATTTAGGTTGTTTCCAGTGTGGAGCTATTACAAATAATGCTGCTATATTCTTGCACATATCTCCAGGTATACAGGTGCAAGAGTTTTTTGGGAGTATATACATGTATTCTAACTTAGAATTACTGAGATATAATGTATGACTACATAATGGACACTGTTTTCCAAAATAGTTGCATTAATTTTATGTCCACCTGTAGTGGATTAAAGTTCTTTTACCAATCTATTAGATGTAAGATGGTATTTCATTGTGATTTGAATTTGCATTTTCCTTATAACTAATGATAGTGGTCAACTTTACCTATATTTATTGGACATTTGAAGTTCTTCTGGGAAATACCTGTTCATAAATATTTTGTCCGTTTTTCTACTGAGTTGTCTATCTTCTTTATCTTTACCTTCCCACTATAAAATAAACTTCATGAGGACAGAGATTATTGGCTTTGTATTCCAAGCACCTAGAATGGTCCTCCTGGTCACAATGGGCTTCCAATAAATACTTGCCAAAATAATGAGTGGAATTTCTGAATACTATAATGGGTATATACATTGCAAACATCTTCTCACAGCTTGTAGCTTAGTTATTATTCCTTACTGTCTCTTGAGGAGTTCTTTTCATCAGTTTTTTCTTCATGACTGGATTTTGTATCTTTTAAGAAATTCTTTCTTAATCCAAGTTACTGATATTCTTATATTAATGCCAAACATTTTATAAATTTGTCTTTCATTTTGAGTGTTTAATCCAGCTGATTATATAGTTATATAGTTTCAATTTCTCATTGATTCATACCGTCTGCCAACTATTCAGACACCATTTATAAAAAGCCTATCCTTACTCACCAATCTATAATAGCAGCTTTGCCATAATAAAATATCTTTAAATGTACATTTCTGCTTCTGGGCTCTATTCTATTCCAGTGATGTGTCTATTCTTGTACCAATATCACACTGTCTTGTTTATATTAGCTTTTTAATATAGCAAAAATTGGTAAAGAAAATCCTCCTATCTTTTTCAAGAATGCCTTGACTACATTTGGCCCTTTGCATTTCTGGATAACTTTAAAATCAGTTCATCAAGGTCAACAAAAATAAACTGAAGTTTGGTTGGTAGAATACTGAACTTATAAACCAATTGAGGGAATATTGTCACCTTTATAATATGTTGTTTTCAATCCACAAATGCGGCATATCTCTCCATTTATTTCAATTTTCCTAAATGTATCTCAAAAGCATTTTAATAATTTTCCCATAGCTGTCACATATACTTTTTCTTAGATTTATTTTTAAGAACTTAATGCTTTGGGGTGGGCGGGAAGATGGCAGCCAAGCCAGTAAGACTATGTGAGTCCCAGTGTGAGTGAGTGTATGGAAAATTTTGTGTACGTGCTGGTGAGCGAGTGGTTGTGTGAGTAGCTAGCTGACTGAGTGAGGGCTAGGGAGCTAGCAGCCACAGTTCTCCTGGTGCAGCGGTTGGTGCCACAGCTGCTGGGCTTGGACCCTAGCGATTCCTGGGATGCAGAAGCCAAGTACTATTTTCTTTTTTCTTTTTCTTTTTTTTTTTTTATTAATCAACAAAACCCTTCCTGGGAAGAAAATGCTGGAAGAGACTGTCTAAGTGGGGGCTTGAGAGCAAGTGGCCAGGCCCCAGGTGCAAAAGCTGGTGCTGCAGCTTCTCTGCTTGGTCCCTGACTCTACCCAGGTCACAGAAGCTGAGCACCATTTTTCTTTAAGTGGACAAAAGTTTCCCGTGAAAAGCAGCAGAGAGAGACTATCACCCCAGGCTCTACCTCACCATTGGCAGGAGAGACTGCCGGCTCCAAGCTTTGCCTCACCACTTCAGCACCTGGGAGGGCACTGGCAGCAGGGGCTGCAGAGGGAGCCCAGAGGCAAAATTCCATAGAAGAGGACAAGAGACGCCGCCTACCACCATCTTGAAGGCAGGGTAGAAAAGTGCTCTGACTTGTTCACCACAGAGCAACAGACCCAATCTCTGTGACTGGCAGATCAACAACTCAGGCATTGATTGTGACCCAGAGGGAACATCCTAAACGCATAAACTTTGGAGGGACCTGATGAATGGCTGAGTTCCCCTACCCTGATCCAGCCATGGGACAAAAAGTGTGGCCAGAAAAGGTCAAGGAAAGACTCCAAACAGATCAGTGGTGAGTCCAGGGCTGACCCAAACCCCCTCCTCCCCAGCAATCCTCTGAATGTCAGACCCACATAGCTGGGTCATGACTGAGAGGGATAAACCCAGGCGGAGCCTGGACATCAGTCACAATAGGAGAACTCCATTCCAGGATAGGCCTGGCTGGGGCACCCCCACCAGTACATACCTGGGGAAGAGACAATCCTGTACCTCACCACCCCAGGAGAATCCCTGACCATAGGAGAGTGGGAGGGGGGAACTGCAGCCCCACCCACCTCCAGTGCCCCTCCTCCTTGCCTGCTCCGGACATTGAGGAGAGAGTGAAAGAGGTGGCTCTTCAGGAGAGACCTGATTAGTGGAACAATTACAGAGCCTCCACAAGAGGGCAGGTTTTTTTCTCTTTTTTTAATTTTAAAAAATTCTTTAACTGTTTGTTAGTTCATCCATCCATTTTTTAAATATTATTCCTTTATGCATGAATGTGTATGTGAGGGTTTAATCTGCATCCCCTCAAATTTTTTTTCTCTTCTGTTTCTTTCATCTTTTATTTGTCATTTTCTGTTTATGTGTGTATCTGAATGATTGAATGCTCATCTTTCAATTTTGTTGTTGTTGGTTTGTTTTTGCTCTTTTTTCTTCTAGTTTTTTTATTTCCATTTTTTATAGTTTAAGGTGTGTGTCAATATATGTGTGAAGGTTTGATCTGAATTCCTTTTTTTACCCCCCAGTCGTTCTGTTTTTGTTCTCTATTCACTTTGTGCTAGGAATATGTGTGTGTCTTTAGTTTTCCTGGTTTTTTCTTGTTGTTATTTGTTTTGTTACACTTTGTTGTCATTCTAGTTTGTTTTGGGGTGTGTGTATATGTCTGTCTGTGTGTGTGTGCTCAATATTTTTTGCACTGGTTTCTGCTTCATGTCATCATATAGAGTGGTGGTGGGGAGTGGGTCCCAGGGAACACATGCCTCATAAGTGAACATTGTAATTTGCAAGTAGTTTCTGAATTGTAGCCCATCCACTACTTTATTCAAATTTCAAAAACTACAAGAGACAGCAAAGCTTTCCATCCATCATTCTATTTCAAAATAGAACAAATCCAGAGCCTGGGTCAGGGAAGAATAGAGGACTGAGAAAACACCAGAAGGGAAAGCCTCTCCCACTGATACTGAATAACAGAACTAAAGAGAAAAACAAGAGTTCTGTCACAAATGAGGAAAAACCTAAGGAAGACCACAGGCAATTTTAAGTATAACAAAGAGAAAACACCTGAAAAAAATCAGACCTTGGTGCCCAAACAATGGAAGTCACCAATGACTGGCCCCCAAATACATCAGAGATTAGGGAATGGATGGAAAGAGTGAATAAGACTCAGAAAAGACAAGATGTAACACTGAAAGAACTTGTGACAGAGATTTTGGCAATAAAAAAATTCATCCAGGAAATAAATAACAAGATGACAAGCATGGAAAGCAGATTTAATCTAGTTGAAGGAAGAATCTCAGAACTTGAAGACCAGAACATGGAATTAACCTGATCTGTAAAAAAACATAGAAAGAAGACTCAGAAAGAACAATGCCTACAAGACATGTGTGATTATATCAGGAGATCGAACCTACACCAGATTGGTAATCCAGAAGAATAAGGAGAAATGGAGAACAACTTGGCGCAAGTATTCCAGGAGGTAATCCAAGAAAGCTTTCCCCATCTCACCAGAGATGTGACCAGCCAAGCACAAGAGATACAGACAACCCCCACAAGACATCAACTGAGAAGACCAACCCCTAGACACATAGTAATTCACCTAAACAAAGTAGGCACAAAAGAAAACATCCAAAAGGCAGCAAGAGAGAAAGGTCAGACTTCCTACAGGTGAAAACTAATCAGAATGCAGCAGACCTATCAGAAACACTACAAACAAGAAGAGACTGGAGCCCTATATTCAAGGTCCTCAAAGATAAACAATTTCAACCAAGAATTTCCTATCCAGCCAAACTCAGCTTCATCAGTGATGGAGAATTAAAATCCTTCCCAGACATCCAATCTTTTAAAAGACCACACACTTCCCAAGAAAACAGCAGAGCACAGAATTAACAGAGAATACACTGTAACAAGAAACTTGAAAACACACACATATATCAACTCCAAAGTCAAAAGAAAACAAGCAAACAAAGAAAAAACTTTATAAGAACCTCATAACAGGGATAAACAATCACATTTCAAAAATTAGCCTAAATGTGAGATGACTAAATGCACCACTGAAAAGACACAGAATGGCAAACTGGATAAGAAACCATGACCCAATTATTTGCTGCATCCAGGAGACTCATCTCACTTCAAGGGACGCACACAGACTCAAAGTTAAAGGATGACAAACAAGTTTCCAGGCAAATGGATCACAAAAGAAGGCAGGAGTTGTGATCTTAATATCAGACAAAACAACACTAAAGCTATCAAAAATTTTAAAAGATGCAAAAGGACACTACATAATGATAAAAGGTTCAATCCATCAACAAAAATATCCATCCTAAATATATATGCACCCAACACAGCAGCACCAGCATTTATAAAACAACTACTGAGTAAACTAAAAAAAAAGATATTTACTCTAACACTATTATAGCAGGGGACTTGAATACCCTACTAACAGCCCTAGATAGATCATCAAGGCAAAAAATCAACAAGGAAATCCAGAACCTAAACTTGACCCTCGACCAAATGGGTTTAATAGATACCTACAGATTATTCCACCCAACAACCACAGAATATACATTCTACTCACCACCACATAGAACATACTCAAAGATCGATCACTTCCTTGGCCATAAATCAAGCATAAACAAACTCCATAAGGCTGAAATCTTGCCATGTACATTCTCAGACCATAGTGGAATAAAAAGAAATATCAACACCAATAAAGTTTCCCCAAAGTTCACAAAGACATGGACACTAAACAGTAGGATGCTGAACAACTACTGGGTCAACACTGAAATCAAAACAGAAAGTAAAAGATTCCATGAAAAAAATGAAAATGAAGAAACATCTTACCAAAACCTCTGGGATACCATGAAATCAATTCTAAGAGAGGAATCTATGATCACACATAAGAACACAGAAAGGGCCAGGTTCGATGGCTCAACCTGTAATCCCAGCACTTTGGGAGGTCAAGGCAAGAGGACTGCCTGAGCCCGTGGGTTTGAGACCCAACCAGACAACTTGGTGAGACCTCATCTCTACACTGAATCAAAAATTTAGCCTGATGTGGTGGCATGCACCTGTAGTTCCAGCTGTTTGGAAGGCTGAGGCAGAAGGATCATCTGAGCCCAGCAGGTCGAGGCTGCGGTGGCCAGGAGTATGCCACTACTCTCCAGCCTGGTGACAGAGTGAGACTCCAACTCAAAAAAAAAAAAAAAGAAAAGAAAAAAAGAAAAGAAAAGAGAAAGGTCACAAGTGGAGAGCCTAACAAATTACCTAAGGGAGCTGGAAAGAGAAGACCATCAAAACCCCAACTTTAGCAGAAGAATCCAAATCACCAAAATAAGAGCCCAAATATCATAGAAAACATCAACAAAACAAAAAGTTGGTTCTTTGAAAGAATTAACAAGATTGATGGACCCCCTAGCTGGAATGACCAAGAAAAAAAGAAAGAAAAAGTCCAAATAAACACAATCAGAAATACAAAAGATCAAATCACAACTGACCATGAAGAAATACAAAAGATTATCAGACATTACTGTGTACACCTACATGGAAACAAACTTGATAACCTAAATGAAATGGAGAACTTTCTGACATCACATAACCTTTCCAGGTTGAACCAAGGAGACAGTGACACACAAAATAGACCAATAAAAACCCAGGAGATTGACTCTGTCATACAAAAACTAACCTAGCCGGGCTCGGTGGCACAGCCTGTAATCCCGTGCCTTTGGGAGGCTGAGGTGAGTGGACTGCCTGAGCCCGCGGGTTCGAGACCTGCCTGGGTAGGCGAGACCTCATCTCTACAATAAATCAAAAAATCAGCCGGGCGTGGTAGCGCGTGCCTGTAATTCCGGCTACTCGGAAGGCTGAGGTGGAAGGAGCGCCGGAGCCCAGCGGGTCAGGGCTGGGGTGGCCGGGAGCGGCCACTGCACTCTAGTCTGGGCGACAGAGTGAGACTCCAACTTAAAAAAAACAAAAAAACAAAAAAAACACTAACCTACAAAAAAAAAGCCCTGGATCAGATGGTTTTCCAGCAAAATTCTACAAAGTGTACAAGGAGGAGCCAATACCAATCCTACTGAAAGAATTCCAAGCAATTGAGAAGGACAGAATTCTACCCAGATCATTTTACAAAGCTAACATTACACTGATACCCAAACTGGGTAAAGATCCAACAAAAAAAGAGAACTACAGGCCAATATTCCTTATGAACATAGATGCAAAAATCCTCAATAAGATTCTAGCAAATAGGATCCAAAAACACATCTCAAAAATTATCAACCATGACCCAAGTAGGTTTCATCCCCAGGATGCAGGGTTGGTTCAACATTCATAAGACCATAAGTGTAATTAAATGCATCAACAGATGTATAAACAAGAACCACATGATTATATCATTAGATGCAGAAAAACCTTTGATAAAATTCAGCATCCCTTCTTGATTAAAAACTCAAACACCTAGGCAAGGAAGGAACATATCTCAAAATAGTAAGTGCCATCTATGATAAACCCACAGTTAACATATTGCTAAATGAACTGAAACTGGAAACATTTCCCCTGAAAACTGGAACAAGACAAGGCTGCCCACTCTCACCCCTCTTGTTCAACATTGTGTTGGACGTCCTAGCTAGGGCAATTAGACAAGAGAAGAAAATCAGGGGTATCCAAATAGGAAAAGAAGAAGTCAAGTTATCCCTCCTTGCTGACAATATGATCCCATACCTTGAAAATCCAAGAGAATCTGTCAGAAACCTGCTTGCACTAATAAAAGACTTTGGCAAAGTCTCAGGGTACAAAATAAATGTGCAAAAGACAGTTGTATTCCTATACAACAACAACAAGCAGGCAGAGACCCAAATTAAAGCACAATCCCATTCACAATAATCACAGAAAAAATGAAATACCTCAGCATCTTACTAACCAGAGAAGTGAAACCTTTACAATGAGAACTACCAAACACTGCTCAAAGAAATCCATGAAGACACAAACAAATGGAAAAATACTCCATGCTCATGGATAGGAAGAATCAACATTGTTGAAATGTCCATCCTACCAAAGGCAATCTATAGATTCAATGCAATACTCATTACCAACATCATTCTTCTCAGACCTGGAAATAACAATACAGAAACTCATATGGAAACATGAACGACCATGAATAACCAAAACAATCCTTAGCAAAAGAAACAAAGCAGGAGGTATCACACTTCCAGACTTCAAACTTTACTATAAGGCGACAGTAATCAAAACAGTCTGGTATTGGTACAAGAACAGGCATATAGACCAATGGAACAGGATAGAGATTCCGGAAGCAAAGTCTCAATTTTTCAGCCAACTCATCTTTGACAAAGCCTCCAACAATAACCACTGGGGAGAGGAGAACCCATTTAGTAAATGGTGCTGGGAAAACTGGCTGATCACATGCAGAAGATTGAAACAGGATCCCCTACCTATCACCATACACAAAAATTAACTCTGAATGGATCAAAGACCTAAACGTAAAACCTCAAACTATAAAAATCTTAGAAAACTCAGGAGACACCCTTATGGAAATTGGAACTGGCAACCAATTCCTATTCAGAATCCTAAATGCCCATACCTTAAGAAATAAGACAGACAAGTGGGACCTCAACAAACTAACAAACTTCTGCAAAGAAAAAGAAACTGTCAAGAGAGCAGGGTGACAGCCCACAGAATGGAAAAAAATATTTGCCAACTGTATTCTGACAAAGGCCTAATATCTGGGATCTACAAGGAACTTAAATGCGCCAAAAGGAAAAAAAAAACAGCCCCATTAAAAAGTGGGCAAAAGACATGAATAGACACTTCAAAAAGAAGATATACAGGCAGACAATAGACACATGAAAAAGTGCTCAGCTTCACTCATCATCAGAGAAATGCAAACCAAACCACACTGGGATACCACCTAACCCCAGTAAGAATGGCCACCATTAATAAAACAACCACAGATGCTGGTGAGGATGTGGAAAAAAAGGAATGCTTCTACGCTGCTGGTGGGAAAGCAAACTAGTTCAACCTCTTTGGAAGACAGTGTGGCAATTTCTGAAAGAATTAGAATTGACCTTCCATATGACCCAGCAATTCCTCTATTGGGAATATACCTGGAGGAACTCAAATCATTCTACAAAACTGATACCTGCACACGCATGTTTGTTGCAGCTCTATTCACAATATCAAAAACATGGAACCCACCATGTTGCCCATCGAAGTTGGCCTGGATAAAAAAAATGTAGTACATATACACAATGGAATATTATACAGCCATGAAGAAGGACAAACCTATGGACTTGGCAGCAACTTGGGTGGGTTTAGAGTTGATCATACAAAGAACAGAGCAGCATATTTTCACTCATAAGTGGTCCTTGAACAATTAATTATTACAATAGTATAAGAAAGGGATTGGCAGTAGTGGGAAACTGTCAGGGGAGAGGGGTGGATTGGCAGTTGAGGGAAACTGCTAAGGGAGGGAGGAGCACACCTCATCAACAAGGGTACCTAAAATGTTTGCATACCTGATGCTGAATTGCACCCCAAATCTTTATAACAAAAAATTTTTTTAAAAAAGAAAATTACAGCTAAAAAGGAGGAGTAAGTTCTAGTGTTCTATACCACTCCAGGATGACTAGAGTAAACAATAATATATAGATTCAAATAGCTACAGAAAGGATATTGAATGTTCTCAACACAAAGAAACAACAAATGTTTCAGATATGGATATTCTAATTATCTTGATCTGTATACATTATATGTATCAAAACATCACTATGTACCCCATTAATATGGACAATTATTGTCAATTAAATAAATTAATTTAAAACAAACAAAAAGAACTTCATGCTTTCAATGCTACTTTAAATGGCATCCTTTTAAAATCCATGTTTTGTTTGATGCTACAGTATATATATAATTTTCAATTCCCAATTAATATTAGTTTTCATATCCAGTAGCAATGTTAATTTTCTTATTATATCAAATACTTTATCCACAAACCTTTAACTTTTTTTTTTCTACATGCACAATGTAATCTGCTTTTAAGAATACGTTTTTTTCCAAAATTTTCCAATTCTTGCACTTCTTACTACTTTTTTGTTGTTGTTTAACTTACTCTGCTAAATAGGATCTCCGGTACAGTACTGGATATGTCACTGGTTTTCACTGATTCTATGCTAGTCTTTTTTTTTTCCTTTTTTGCTGAAAACTTCCTAAAACAAGGGGGCTGAATATTTATTGATCTACATTGACATGAACCCTTTGAAAACTCAATATATACTCATTGAAAGATTAAATCTAGATTTTTAACTTTAAAAGTTGTGCAATTCAAGAATAACATTGCAAAATCTGGTTATTCAGTTAAAAATATGTTCCACTGAAAAAAGAGAAAATTTAACAAAAGTAGACTTAAACATTTGGTTGTTTATTATATCATTCAACAGGAAAATGAAAGGAAAATGTCTGTTGGTATTGGATCAGCAGCACAGAATGGTATGCCAGATATACCTGTTCGGGGGGGGTTGTTGGGTTTTTGTTTGTTTTTTGAGTCAAGGTCTCACTCTGTCATCTAGGCTAGAGTGCAGTGGCGTGATCACAACAATCATGGCTCACTGAAGCCTCATCCTCCTGGGCCCAGGGCAATCTTTCTACCTCAGCATCCCAAGTAGGTGGGACTACAGGCATGCACCACAAAACCAGACTAATTTTTTTTTATTTTTTTAATTTTTTTATAGAGATAAAGTTTGGCCATGTTGCCCACAGTAGTCTTAAATTCCTGGGGTCAAGCAATCTGCCCACCTCAGACTCCCCAAATACTGAGATTATAGGCATGAACCACCATGCCCAGCCTATACCTGGTATTTCATGGCCTTTCACTCATGATCACAAGATGACTGCTGCAGCTCTAAGCATCACATCCAAGTAAAAGTAGGAAGAAACAGAGAAGGGGCAGCTAAGGCTGTCCTTTTGGGAAAAAGTCAAATGCCTTCCTGGGTGTAACCAAGGCTAATTTCACCTTATTTTTCACTGGCAAAAGCTTGCTCATATGACTAACCCAAAATGAAATTAAGTGTGGAAGCAAAACACATGACTATCATAGTTTATTTCAATTTATCACCTGAGACTAGTCTCACTACTTCTCCCATCCAAAATTTTGGTATTGTTATCAAGAAAGGCTAGCACGTATAAGTGTTCTGTCACATGTGATGTACAGCTTCCTTAATTTCACCTTTATAGAGAATACAACTAGAAATAATTTGCTACTAATACCAACCAAGGAGCCCACTAGCATTTTAATAATTTCATACATGAAAAGAGGTATTTTTCATTAAATCATGTGTTAAATCTTAGCTTAAAAATATTCCCACAGTCTAAAAAGGATGCCTTCAAGATACTATTTTAGTAACCGCTCCAGTCTCTGGTTATATGATATTGGCTAAGCTCTGGAAAAATCAAACAAATATACAAACTTTCCTTCTATCAATTATTTAATCTCATTGTCTTTACATTTAATCAATAAATATCAGCTGTCCATATAAGTCACATGAAAGATCTTTTAATTCAGTTGTCTTACCTCAGGTATGCACCATATATGAAGAACAATCCCATCATTAGTCCATTTAAAATAAAAATCACACCAACATAAAAGCAAGCAGGGTCTCCCAATCCTTTGAAAAGACACAGATTAGTCAATATTTGATGAATAAACTACTATAAAGCTATTGGGCGTAATTATCTCAGTGCTTTATAATCAGAACTCATGAATATCATGAAAGCATTTGCTTTCCAGATTGTCATTGTGTTTACAGTTATATTAATACTATACCCTTATAAGGGGGTGTATATAAGCCTACCCTTATTTGAGGTATTTATTGCCATGTATACCTAATAACAGTTACATGCATACTTTTACCTAATGAAATATTATTATACTGTAATGATTTGTTGGGGCTTCACATTTATTTAGGTGATGCTGCTATTGTTCAGTGCCTGAAATTGTCTGTAGAGACACTCAAATTACAAGAGAAAATCCATTGCATTATTTTGATCTTTTGCTAGGCTCTAGGATAAGCAAGATATGGTCCTGACCTCAAGAAGTAGCTTTAAACTATATGAGATGATCCAGTTTTTTGATTCACAATTATGTATAGCTAGAATCTTATATAATAATTGTGTATTATGTAGATGATTTATAATCATCATCTACATAATTCTCAGAATAAATTCATGAAATTAGTTGGTATGAAAATGCTTTTCTTATGATTGAAAAAACAGAACATAGAAAATTTATACAACTTGTCAAAAATTATTTAGCTTTAATTGGTCAGAGCTAAAATCTAGACTTTCTGATTCCTTCTACTTCTCAGATTACTCCTTTCAGTCTGTTCTGATAACTTATCTTGTTTTATGCACCCCTTCAATATCAGACCACCTTAGGCTCTGTTTTCATATGTCCTCTTCTTTTCTCAATCTGAAAATTCTCCTTAAGGAAATCCTTTCACTTCCATGGCTCCAGTTATCATCTGCATAGAGACGACTCCCAGTCTATAATCAGCCCAGAACTTTCTCCTTATTACTATACTTATATATCCAGGTAGTCACTTGACACTTCCACTTTGAGATCTCTCAGGTACCTCAGACTAGTAGTTCACAATGAAATGTAGCAATTCAAACCTGCTACTTTTCAAATGTTTCCAGTCATTCAAAGGGACTCAATTACTCAAGCTAGAAACCAAGTTGTGTTACAGAAACTTTCCTCTCCCTCTCTCCCATCAATTACCAAGTCTTGTCAATTCTGCTTAGAAAATACCTCCCAAATCTAGACTAGGCATTTCCCATTTATCTTTCCTATAATAGCAATAGTTTCCTACATGGCCTCACTGAATCCACTTTTGTCCTTTACTAATATCCTTCCTTACTTCCTCCCTCCCTCCACCTCCCTTCCTTCCTTTTTTTTTTTTTTTTTTTTGAGATAGGGCCTCACTCTTGTCACCCAGACTGGAGTGCAATAACATGATCACGGTACACTGCAGACCTGAACTCCTAGGTTCAAGCAATCTTCCCTCCTTAGCCTCTTGAGGAGTGGGGACTACAGTCATATACTACCACAGTCAACTAATTTTTTGATTTTTTTTTTGCAGAGATGAGGTCTTGCTATGTTGCCCAGGATGAACTTGAACTCCTGGGTTCAAGCAATTCTCCTCCTTCTGCCTCTCAAAGCACTGGGATTACAGGTCTAAGCCAGCACGCCCAGCCTAATATCCTTTCCATACAACTAACAAAATAATATTTTAAAATGCAAATGTTCAAATTCTTCAATGATAAAGTAAAAAAATCCTTAACCAGCATATGGCTTTTCTTGATCTGCCCCTTGTTTATATACCCAGCAGCCTTTCACATCATTTTTCTTCTCTGTATCTTTGTTCAAGGAATTCTAGCCTTCATTCAACTCCCTCTAGCCTCGGAAAGAGAAATTTTTCTCTTACCCCTAACCTCAGCAACCTTATTTTCTCATTTTTAATATCCATCACAGTTGCAACTGCTAACAGCCCTCTTACAATATAAACTCTTATGAGGGAAAAGCCTACACCTACTTGGTTCATCTCTGTCAAACATGAACCTGTCACTTGGTGGGATCTCAATAATTCATATTATATGTGTTTAAAGATGATTATCTTTATCCCTCACAGTGAGTATACTTTCTAGCTGAATGGATCATTACAAAGTCTCTCATTTTATGAGGCATTTTCTCCAATCCTTTACATTGTACAAAAAGTATAATTGCTCCTCAAACTTCTTCATCAATTCTATTTTAGATATTATAAAGATCACTTGAGAGAATCAGTAAAAATGCAAGAAAGATACAGATTTAGTTTATATTCTAAGAATTGATTATTATAAACAACTCTGTAAAAATATATTTATAAAATATAGTTAAGTATTCATGTTGTGAAGAATCTGAAGGAATAAAGAAAAACAACAACTGTGTTAGTGCTATGCAAGTAGATATATGTGGCTCTGAACAAGAATCTCAAAGGACAGTATCATAATTGATTGTAAAAGTGTTGAAAATGAAAACATCTTAAATAGAAGTGACTATTACATGTCCTGAAAAACGGACGGTTCCAAAAGTGGTTCTTTGACAGCGACACCAATGTAGATGGTACACAGGAAGAGTCTGAGTAAAACTATTCATGAACTGTGAGCACATAAAAAATTAGTATTTCTAAATCAATCTATAATATATCTGACTTTAAACATGTATGTATAACTAAATTAATATACTATTGTAAGTAGATACTTGACTATTTAATCCATTCCCAAAAAAACTTTAACATCTTCTCATTCTGTGATAGAAGACTAATACTCAAGATTGCCTTATACTGGGGGCAATACTCAAATTTCAAATTTATACTGAAATTTGTAAGTATATATCCTTAGAAAACTACTTTAAAGTATAAAATGCTCATTGAAGTGAATTAGTTCTTTAAAAAAAAATCAGTCACAGTTTACAATAATTCTTAAAAATGAATCACAACTTTACAAAAATTTATTAAGATACTAACGACAGCAGCATTTTTGGAAGAAACATGCCTTCACAGCTTTGAACTTCACCAAGAGGTTCTATTCTGGTGACATTCCAGCAGGTCTTAGTTTCTAGCCCAAATAAATTCATTATTCCCATGAATGTGCGATACCAGCAGGCTATGATTACCTAAAATAGATAAAAACAAAGTGATAATGAAGGAAAATACATTCTCTTCATTGTAATAATTTTTCCAAAGTACCATTTTATGAGATTGCCTTTGACATTATAAACTTTGACAAATTTATTTAAGTCATTTTACTTGGGAATCAGTCACTTTAAAATGATATATAATGCTTCTCTGTATGAAATATATATTACATACAGTAATCAACTCTGTAACAAATAATACTAACTGTAAATTAATATAAATATATAATTAAATATGTGTAAATTTATTAATATTAATAGAAAAATACAAAGATTTACAGAAACACTTCATTTAGCTCCTTACACTTATTTCTAGATGAAATATAGTATTTAAAAAACTAGATTGGAATGGAATAATTTTAGTACCCACTAAAACTTTAACCAAGTAGAAGATTTAATTGACCAATTCTTTCCCATCTGTATTGTATCTTTAAAAGTTCAAAGACAAGGATAAAAAACAATAGAAAGAATGACAAAAGGTCCATGTCTAGCAGATTGTTTAAAAAATAATTATAGATTTCAGAAAACTAATATAAGGTCATTGAGAAAAACAAGGCAAAAAAGAAAAGATCTGAAAAACAGTAAGAACCTCTAAGAGCTAACCTCATTAAATACTTTAGTAATCTGCCTTTCAGTCATCTCCCTAGACACTTATAACGTGTAACTACAGTTATTCAATATTACATAGTAAAATCATAGTATAAACATTAATGTAATATATATCACTAAACATCATAAATATCTCTCCATGTCCAGAAAGTGCAGAATTTTTTTTATCACTTTATGTTTAAAAACTGACATTCTACTCATAATTTCTAATCCCATGAATTTATCATACATATACAAAAAAATTACCACATTAAATGTGTTGCTAACTCTAGAATTATATTCCTTTCTGGGATGCTATTTCATACAGCAGGAAAAGCATGGCTTTGAAGTCAGAATTGAGCTCAAATTTAAAATCTGCAAGTTATCGTTTCTATGGCCTTAAGAACCTCAGTCACCTCTGAGTTAAACCTCTGAACTTGTCACCTTATCTTGCAAATGAGTTTAATAATAACCATTTTGCAAGAGAGAGGTGATATAAGAGCTTATGTATATAGTCATATATGTCCTAAGTATAATACTGGCATATAGTAAGCATTAAATGTGCTAACCTTCTCAAAATGTATTATAAACTTACATTTTTAGCTTTAAGTGAACACAAAAAGTATGAACATACAATTCAACACTGCAGTACTACACAAGGCTGGCAGGAAAGCTAGATCTATCCTTGCAATGGAAAAAGACAGAACAACTCCTTGTTGCCTGTTCTTTATAATGCTATTAAGTTTTAAAAAACAACTGAACTACATTATCATAATTACTTTTTCACATCAAAAAAGAAATGAAAAATATTCTCAATAATTATCCAATAAATATTGTTGAAAAAGTGAAAAAAAAAATAGCTAAAGTCTCTGAGACCACACTGTTAGAAATGAATGAACAAGTAATAGAGAATCTTACTACATAGCTTAAAGATCCAAAAATAATCAAAAAATTAAATAATTATCAAACACTCAGAGAAATTGATCTAGTGTAATAAGCTAAATCCTCATATATAGAGAGTTAATCAACATTAACTCACACTGACGATACTGAAAATAGCTTTTTGGTCTCTTTGGCTTTTGCATTTACACTAAAGTTATGGAGACAGCCATTAGAGTAAACGAAAACAAACATGCTTCTGAAGAATAAGTGGCATGTTAAGAGAAAGTTGGTACAGAAGAAAATTGCTTCTTTTATCTTAGGCAGGTCCATATTATACAATTATTACTATTATGAATTACATCTTAAACTTTACAAAAATTGCCAGGTGTGATGGCTCATGCCTATAATCCCAGCACTTTGGGAGGTGGAGGTGAGAGAATTGCCTGAGTCCAGGGGTTCGAGACCAGCCTAGGCAGCGGTGAGATTTTTGTCTCTACAATAAATCAATAAATAGTAGTGCCCACCTGTGGTTCCAGTTACTTGGAAGGCTTGAGGTGGAAAGATCACCTTAGCCCAGCAGGTCAAAGTTGCAGTGGCCATGAATACGCCACTGCACTTCTGCCTGGGCGACAGAGTGAGACACCTACTCAAAAAAAATTAAATTAAATTAAAATAAAATAAAAACTTACAAAAATCAAACTCAGAAAGAAATCTGAGAACTGTCCAAGTACTTGAAAAATTAAACAACACAATTTTAAATTGTCACTGGATTAAACAAGAAATCTACATGGGAAATTATAAAATAATCTGAACTGAATGAAAATGAAATGCAATATACAAATATTAAGTTATGCAAATATTTGCTTTGGGGAACATGAAGTAGATGTACTTTGCCTTGCTACTCCCTCTAAATATAACTAAAAAGTTCTTTGAATTATATATAAAACAAACATTAAAAGACTCTAAAAAGTAGAGAGAAGATAGACTTGAGACCCAAAGAAAGACATGTTATGAGTTCTATGAGCTCTCTTTTTGCCTTATTTTCTCAGATTTAGAGTTAAAGCGGCCGTCTGGCTGGACACAGTGGCTCACACCTATAATCCCAGCACTTTGGGAGGCTGAAGCAAGAGGATTGTTTGAGCCCACGGGTTTGAGACAAGCCTGGACAACTTGGCAAGACCTAATCTCTACAATAAATCAAAAAAATTTTCCAGGCATGGTAGCGCGTGCCTGTAGTTCCAGCTATGTGGAAGGCTGAGGCAGAAAGACTGTCTGAGCCTAGTAGGTTGAGGTTGCAGTGGTTGTGAGCATGCCACTGCACTTCAGCCTGGGCGACAGAGTGAGATGCCGCCTCAAAAAAAAAAAGAGGCTGTCAATCCAAAAAGTGTCAATGGACATTGCTACAATTTGAATGTGTTCCCTCCAAAATTCAGATACTGAAACTTAATGGCTATTGGGATAGTATTAAAATGTGGGGGTCTTTAACAGATAATCAAGTCAAGACTTCTCCCTGGCAGTCTTTCTTTTTCAAGAGAAAGTCTTGTCCATGCTAGGCCTTTCTGGTACAAGACTTTTGCTCACCCTTTCTTTCCTCTCTTCTTCTCCCTAATAAACTTTGTCTTAAAACTAAAAAAAAAAAAGACTCCTCCCTCATAAATGAGATTAAAGTCCTGTTGCTCGTCCACATTCTGCTGTGTGAGGATACTTTGTTACTCGCCTTCAGAAAATGCAATATCAAGGTGTCATATTGGATGCAAAGAGTGCAGTCCTTACCAACACCACGCCTGCAGATACCTTGATCTAGGACTTTTCAGCCTCCAGAATTGTGAGAAATAAATTTCTGCTCTTTATAAATTACCCAGTCACAAGTATTTTATTCAAACCTCAGAACGCATACTAAGACAGGCAAATATACAAAAAGCACAAAAGTCACCAGTAAAAGAGACAGCCTATAAATACAGAAAACTTCTAGACAATAATCTCTCTACTTCCACCAGTTACCACAAACTATGGCCACACTCCTACCATATCAACAAAGACCAAGTGAAGAACCTAGACTCCCATCCTCTCTAGGCTTTAATAAGGCACTCCAATCCATCCACTGGGATGGTGTCAGAGAAGGTTGAGTAGGGAGGTCCTTACTACCACAGTGTCATCAAAGACCACGTGAGCAGCCAGGACTTCTGCCCCAGCTAGCAATAAATAGGCACCCTTTCCCATCCCCAGTGTGGTGATGTCAGAAGAAGCCTAGTGGACAGTCAGGACTTTTATCACCACCTATACAGACAAAGCCATCCCTACCACAATGTTAACAGAGACCACATGCTAAGTCAGAACTCCCAGTCCAAACAGCAGTAATTAGGAGCACTCCCACCTCAGGATTAGCAACAGTCAGGGGGAGAACTTGGACTTCTATATCCACCTGGAAGTAGGAAGATGACATCCTCCACCTTACGAAGGTTTAAATAAAATCCAGTCTCATAACATAGTATTCAAAATTTATACGTCTCAAATGAAAATCACTCATCATATCAAGAAATATAAAGGTCTCAAACTGAAAGAAAAAAATCAATATTCCACCAAGATAAAAGAAATATTAAAATTGTCAGGGATTTTAAAGCAACCATCATAAATATGTTCTAATGAGAAATTATAAACATGCTTGAAACAAATGAAAACCAGAAAATCTTATCAAAGAAATATGTCTCAGCAAAAAAAAAAAAAATACGTAAAAGCCAAATCAAAATTTCAGAACAACCACCTCCACCCTCCAAAAAAAAATTCTCAGTGAATGAGCACAACAGCAGAATGAAGGAAACAGAGGAAAATAATCAGTGAACTGGGGGATAGGATAATAGAAATTACTCAATCTGAGTAACAGAGAGAAAACAGAAGTCAGACCTCTAAAAGAACAGAAAGCATAAACAAAAAACCAGCCCTAGATACCTGTGAAACTTTAACAAAAGATCTAATGTTCATGCCATTGAAGTCTTGGAAGTAGAGACAGAGGGCAGGGCTGAAAGAGAATTCAATGAAATAATGACTTACACTTTCCATATATAGCAAAAGATATAAACCTAAAGACTCAAGAAGCCAAGCAAATCCCAGGCAGAAAAACTCCAAAGAAATCCACATTAAGACATCATACTTCAGAAAACTTTTTCAACTTTGAACATTATACTTTTGCATGTTTTTGAAGACAAAATAGAAAAAATTATTGAAAACAACAAGAGAGAAAAAAACCTTATCTAAAGAAGAAAAAATTCAACTAACAGAGTATTTCTTATCAGAAACTATGGATGGACAGAATGATGTGGCACATTTGCCAAATACTGAAAGAAAGTAACTCTCAACCCAACAAAAATATCCTTCAGGAATAAAAAGGAATTCAACATTTTCAGATTAAGAAAAACTAAAACTATATGTAGCCAGTAGACTTACCTTCAAATAACAGCTAAAGAAAATTTTCTAAAAAGAAATGAAATGATAAAGAAGGAATCTAAGAACACCAGGAAGGAAGAAATAGAAAACATGGGTAAAATAAAACAGACCTTTCTCTCTCCTCTTCAATTTTTAAAAGAAGTCTAAAAACTTAAGTTTAAAGTAAGTTTGATGGCTAAAACATATATCCTATTATAGTGGCAACAGCAGTAGACTGTAATAAATTATGTATATATATTGTAATCGCTAAAACAACCACTTAAAAGCTTCATAAAGAAATGTATTCAAAACCATCATAAATAAATCAAAATACGGCTATAAAAAATGTTCAAATAATTCACAGGAAGGCAGAAAAAAATTAGAGAAATCAAAACCCTAGGTGAAGTGAGGTCCAATGAGAGGCCCAAACTTCACCAGTACGTAGATCACTTATGTACCCAATCCTGACTTGTACCCCACATTTTTAAAATAAAAAAGAAATAATAAAAAAGAACAAGAACAAACAGAACCAAAAAATAAAGTTACAAAATTAAACTGGAATATATTAATAATTATATTAAATATAAGTGCTAAATTGGTAAATACACCAACTAAAAGACAGAGAATAACAAATTGAATTTTAAAATATTACACACTCTCTATAAGAAAGTCACTTCAAATATAATGATTAAAGTCAGACTGAAAGTGAAAAAATGTATCATGCATACAGCAATAAAAACAGAGTGACTAGGTTAACACTAGAAAAAAGTAGACTTTAGAGTAAACAAAATTACTAGAGAAGGGAGAGAAGGCCATTATGAAATGAGAAAAAATTCAGCAAGAAGACACTGCAATATTTTTTAATTATTATTTTTATGTTAAAGATGTGGGGTACAATTCAAGGTTAGGTACATAAGTGGTTATGGTACAGATAAAGTTTGTGTACCCTTATTGATGTTATATGCCCTCCCTCCCCTGGCAGTGTCCCACTACTGCCAATCCCTTTCTTATAGTATTATGATAAATGTTCAGGGTCCACTCATGAGTGGGTACATTTAGTACTCAGATCTTTGTTTCTGTGATAGATCAGAGTATTATAGACTCTAAAATCTTCCAAGTTGCTGCAAAATTCATAATTTTGTTTTTCTTTATAACTGCGCAATATTCCATCTATAGGTACCACATTTTCTTTATCCAGTTCACTTTTGATAGGCAGCATGGTTGGTTCCATATTTTTGCTATCATGAATAATGCCACAATAAACACACATGTGCAGGTATCCTTTTTATAGAGTGATTTGAGATCCTCTGGGTATATTACCAGAAGGAGGATTGCTGGATCGTATGGAAGGTAGATTTTAGACCTTTTAGGAATTGCCACACTTTTCCACAGAGGTTGTACTAATTTACACTCCCACGAACAATGTAGAAGCATTTCCTTTTCCTCACATCCTCTTCAGCAACTGTCATTTTTTTGAGTGGAGTTAGGTGGTATTTCAGAGCGGTTTTAATTTGCATTTCTTTGATGATTAGTGAAGCATTTTTTCATGTATCTGCTGGCTGCTTGTATATCTTCTTTTGAGAAGTGTCTATTCATATCTTTTGCCCATTTTTAAATAGGGTTGTTTGTTTGTTTTTCCTTTCAGCACATTTGAGTTCCTTGTAGATCCTGGATGTTAGGCCTTTGTCAAATTTACATTTGGCAATTATTTTTTCTCATTCTGTGTGCTGTATCCCACTCCCTTTATGGTTTCATTTGCTTTGCAAAAGCTTTTCAGTTTGGTAAGGTCCCACTTGTCTATCTTATCTTTTATGGCATATGTTTTGGGACAGTTGATCAGGAATTAGTTGCCTATTCCAATTTCCATAAGGGTGTTTCCTATATTTTCTTCTGAGATTCTTATAGTTTGAGGTTTTGACATTGCAATCTTAAATGCATATGGACCAAACACAAAATATGTGAAGAAAAACTGATAGACATGAAAGGGCAAATGAACAAATACACAAGTATACTAGGAGAATTTAGAATCCTTCTCTCAACAAATTAAAACTAGTCTCTCAACTAGTTCCCTAGTTGATTGAAGAACTAGACCGAAAATCAGCAAGAATTGAGAAAAACTCAACACCATCATCCAAAAAGTTCTAATCAAAATTTATAAACTATTTTGCCAAATAACAGTACAATACACATTTTTTTCAAGTGTCCATAGACTATTTACCAATATAGATCATATTCTGGACCATCAAACAAACCTCAATAAATTTACAAGAACTAAAATCATACAAAATGTGTTCTCTAAATACAATGCAAATAAAGTAGAAATCAATAACAAATAGATAAAATCTCCAAATGTTCAGGAACTAAACAACCCACTTTTAAAGAAAAATCATTGAGTCAAACAGGAATTGTCAAGGCAAACAAAAAAATATGCATTAAGTTGAATGAAGATGAAATACAACATATCAATATTTGTAGGCAAGCAAGCAAAGAAGTGCTGAGAGAGAAACGTATGATACTAAAACAAATACATTAGAAAGGAGGAAAAATCTAAGCTCCTAGCTGGGAAACTAGGAGAAAAAAAAAAAAAAGCAAAATAAACAAAAGCAGAAGGAAGGAAATAATAAACAGCAGAAACCTATGAAATTCAAAACAGAAAAATAAAAGAAAAAGCCAATGAGGGGGGAGCTGGTTCTTTGAAAAAAGTCAATAAAATTTCCAAACTGACAAAGAAAAAGACAGAAGACAAATTACCCATATCAGTAATGAAACAGGGACTATCATTACAAACTCTGTATACACCAAAAGGATAATAATGGAATACCATAAACAACTCTACACACTTAAATTTGTCACTGTACATGAAACGTACTGATTCTTTAAAAAACAAAAATAATCAATATAAAATAATTTTTATTGGATTTCCAGGCGGCTGACTGAGGGAATCACATGACAGTTTTCCTCAGAAGGAAGACTGAATTTGCTAGTGAAAACTCAAGGTTTGAACAGAAAAGGAAGGTAGATGAAACTGAATCTGCCAAAGCAATCATAGAGCATGCCCAAGTGGGAGGGCTGAAGCACACTGAGAAAAGGAAAATAGTAAAAGTCTGACTGAGATTAACTCTGGAGGAGCTCAAAGACAGCTGGAAAGGGTAGACGGGAGTGCTTAACTGCCCCACCACACCTCTGACAACATACAGACTGTTAAATGGTTAGAAGACCCCTCTGTCCCTGGGACCCAAGGTTGCAATGTTGCTGGCAGTTGGAGACCTTCCCAGAATGGAGAACTGGGTGGCCAGTTGTACAGCAGTGTCCCTTTCTTCGCCCAGGTCCAGGCCAAAAATGCAGGTGCCATGCTGGTTGCCAAGCTGTGAGGATACTGTCCTTACCAGTGACCGTCCATGAACCATCAGGCCATCTATACACTTCCTCCACGACACTCTCTGACTCTGGCATAGGAATGCAACAGGCCCCCGAGGAGTAGTGGGTTCTCTAGAGAACTGGCTCTTGATAACACCCAACATCTCTTCATGATAAAAACCCTCAATCACCAGGACATTAAAGGAACATAACCCAAAATAATGAAAACCATCTTTGACAAACCCACAGCCGACATTATATTAAATGAGCAAAAAAGTTGGAAGCATTCCACCTAAGAACTGGAACAAGACAAGAATATCAGCTCCCACCACTTCAATTTTAACATAGTACTTGCAAGTCCTAGCAAGAGCAATAAGGCAAGAAAAAGAAATAAAAGGTATACAAACAGGCAAAGAGGAAGCAAATTGTCTCTCTTTACAGACAATATGATTCTATATCAACGATATGCTAAAGATTCTACCAAAGGACTCCTAGATCTGATAAGTGACATTACTAAAGTATCAGGATACAAAATCAACACTCAAGAATAAGTAGCATTTCTATACACCAACAGTGTTCAAGCTGAGAACCAAATAAAAAACACAAACCCATCTACAATAGTCAAACACACACAAATAAGAGAAATACCTGGGAATATATCTAACCAAGGAGATAAAAGATATCTACAATGAGAAGTATAAAACACCGCTAAAAAAAAATCATAGGTAACACAAACAAATGGAAAAACATTCTATTCTTATGAATTGGAAGAAGCAATACTGTTAAAATGAATATAGTGGGCAAAGCAATCTACAGATTCAATGTGATCCCTATCAAACTACCAGTGTCATTTTTCACAGAATTAAAAAAAATTATTGACTTCATATGAAAGGAAAAAAGAGACTGAATAGCCCAAGCATTCCTAAGCAAAAAGAACAAAGCCAAAGGCATCACATTACTCAGCTTCAAAGTGTACTACAAGGGTACAGTAACCAAAATAGCATGGTACTGGTACAAAAAAACACATAGACAAATGGAATAGAATAGAGAACACAGAAATAAAGCCATTCATCTACAACCAACTGATCTTTGACAAAATCGACAACAATAAAAATTGGGGAAAGGACAACCTATTCAATAAACAATTCTAGGAAAATGACCATGCACAGAAAAATGAAGGTGAAGCTGTACCCCTACCTCTCAACAGAAACAAAACTTAACTCAATATGGATTAAAGATCTTTTTTTAGTTTGAGTGAGAACTAAAAAAATCCTAGAAGAAAGCTGAGGGGCACTCTTCTGGACATCACAAATTTATGACCAAGTCTACAAAAGCAAATGCAGCAAAACCAAAAACAAGTGGGACCCAATTAAACAAAAGAGCTTCGGCCTAGCAAAACAAACTATCAACAGAATAAATAACCTACAGAATGGAAGAAAATATTTGCAAACTACACATCTGACAAATGGCTAATATCCAGAATCTCTAAAGTGGGCAAAGGACATGAACAGACACTTCTTAAAAGACATACAATTTGCCAAAAACATATGAAAAATGTTCAACATCACTAATCATCAGAGAAATGCAAACCCAAATCACAATGAGATACCATCTCACACTAGTCAGTATGGCTATTATTAATGTCAATAAACAACAGATGTTGGTAAAGTTGTGGAGAAAATTCAATACTCATACACCATTGGCAGGAATATGAGCTAGTTCACCCCTTGTGGATAATAAAACCAATAAAAAGTACTAGCTGTACCCAAAAAGTAAATTTCAAACTAATATCCCTTATGAACATAGGCACAAAAATCCCAAACAAAATAATGGGAAGTAGATTTATACTTAAAGGCTAAAAACTGACTGCTTTCTCCCTAAGACCAAGAATAAGGCATGGATGTTCATATTTACTACTCTTACTAAACATAGTGCGAAAAGTTCCAGTCAGTGCAATAAAGTAAAGAAGGAAATTAAAAGTCATTATACTTAAAGGCTAAAAACTGACTGCTTTCTCCCTAATACCAAGAATAAGGCATAGATGTTCATATTCACTACTCTTACTAAACATAGTGCGAAAAGTTCTAGTCAGTGCAATAAGGCAAAGAAGGAAATTAAAAGTCATTAAGAGTAAAAAAGAAAGGAAGAAATAAAACTGTCTATATGGGTATTTGCACATGACATGACTATCCTTGCAGAAAATTCCAACAAATTTAAAAACAACCACCAGAGAAACAATAACAACAAATCTCCTTGAATTAGTGAATTCAGCAAAGTTGCATGACAAAAGATAAACATATAAAAAAACCCACTGTATTTCTACATACTAACAAATGACATCCAAATTAAAAATACAGTTCCATTTACCATCACTCAAAAAATACGAAAAACTTAAGTGTCACCTTGAGAAATATGTTCAAGACTTGGATGCTAAAAACCACACAATGCTGATGAAAGAAATAAAAACAGATCTAAATAAATGAAAAGACACACCATGTTCATAAATTGAAAGATTTAATAAAGATGTTAATTCTCCCAAAACTGCTTTACAGGTTTAATGCAGTTTTTATCCAAAACCCAAGATTTTTTTGTAGACATAGAAAAAATTATTGTAAAATATGTATGAAAAGGCAAAAAACTAGCTAAGCCAATTTTGTAAGAGAATACAGTGGGAGGAATCAGTCTTGACTTATTATATAGATGGATTAATCAAGAATATATGGTATTGGCAAAAGGATAAACATATAAATCAAGAGAAAAGAGAACCCACAAACAGACATATACAAATATTCTCTGACATATCTGACAAAGGTAGGTAAACGCAATTCAATGAAAAAAATTCATTTTCAACAAATGGTACTGAAGCAATGAACAGACTAAGTCAAACAAATAAAAAGAACCTTGACCTAAGTTTAACTCAAAATGTATCAGAGTTAGATGTAGAATACAAAATATATAAACTTTTTGGGGAAAAAAAGGAGAAAATCTACCGCATCTAGAGCTAGGCAAAAAATCCTTAGACTTGACAGTAAAAGCATAATCCATGGGGGGTGGGGGGAATGAACATATTGGACTTCATAAAAATTTTAAGGCTTTTCTACGTAGAGACCTTGTTTAAGAGAATGAAAAGGCAAGTTACAGACTGGGAAGATATATTTGCAGACCATATATCTGAAAAAGAATTAGTATCTAGAATATATTTTTTAAAAAACACTCTCAGATTCAACATTCAAAAAACAAGCAATTCAGGCCAGGCACAGTGGCTTACACCTCTAATCTCAACATTTTGGGAAGCTGAGGTAGAAGGATAACTTTGGGCAGCATAGTGAGACCAGCTTGAGCAACATAGTGAGACTTCGTCTCTACAAAAAAATTAAAAACAAAAAATCCAATCAATTCAAATAGAAAATGAGCAAAAGCCAAAGACACATTTCATTCACAGATAGCAAATAAGCACAAGAAAATATGATCAACAACATTAGTCAGTAGGGGAATGCAAATTAAAACCACAATGATATATTATGCGTACCTGAAAGAATTAGTAAAATAAAAATACAAACAACAGCAAACTCAGGTGAGGATGCAGAGAAACCTAATTATGGCTGTGTTTAGGTTATAGCTATTGACAACCTAGTATCTACTACAAGGAAATTAGCATAGTTTCATTCATTCAACAAATATTATATTGAATCAACTACATGTTCCAGGCACTAGGCATTTGGGATAGTCATGGGATACCTATGAGCACAGAAAAACAGTAGGAAACGAGGTCATTAGCTAAGAATGAAAAGAAAGGAGAAGAAATGAAGAGAAAAGATATGAAGCAGGCATCAAGGCATTAACAAAAGTAAGGACCAAAGGCCAAATCATGACACATGGCCTATTTTTGTACCAGTAGTGTTACAGGGACAGTGCTTGCTACTTTCCCCAGCAGTTCAAGGTGCTGGGAGATAAGAAAGTATAAGATCACAGGGGAGATGAGGAAGAAGGGTGTGGGTAGGTTTCATGACTTTCCCTAAGTGGCTCCTGTTGTTCTCCCAGGCTCTACCATGGAAGATGCTTTCCCAGGACTCTTGCAAATCTTCTTTTGTCAGCACTCAGTGAGATCTGTGAAAAAAGCCTGTAAGTAACTGCAAATTCTCTTGCTAACCCACACTATGCATTTACCAACTGGAAAACAATTTGAGCTGAATTCTTTACCTTGGTATCTAGTGGCAACTGACCCAAGTAATCAATGCTTGTATCTATTCTCCTTGCAGGTGCTTTCTTTCCTCTGATTTTGGGTTAGTCAATTTCCCTGTGACCTCAGTTCCCTGAATGCTTCAGGAAAATATGTACAGATTGTCTGGCTTTTGTTGTTCTTGCTGCTGTTGCTGGAAGGCCAGAAGCAGTGTTCATTTTGGTTTTCTATAGCCAAGGGAAAGCTTGCCTAACATGATTAAGTTCAAACTCTACCTTTTCAGTGTTTGTACTTGGGAAACTGATTATAGCTGAAGATACATGACTCACCTGGCTGATCTTTTTCTAAATTCAAGATCATCAACCTCAAATGAAGCCCTTGGTGGTGCCCCAAAAACCCACCTTACAGCCCTAGTCTACTCCTAGCCCTAGTCTAGTCCTAGATCAGAGGTCAGAAAGCCTTTCCCACAAAGAGTTACATAGTAAATATTTTAGACTTCCCAAGACACAGTCTCTTGTCTCATATTCTTTATTTGGGTTTATACCTCTCTCTAGGTTTGCATATTCATGTTTTGTTTTGTATATCCATTCATTCATGATTTTGTTCCATATTTATTCTTCTTGATGTTGTCTGAACTTCTTGGATCTGTTGTCTGATATTTGTCATTAATTTTGGAAAATTCTCAGTTGCTTGTTCTTCAACTATTTCTTCTTCCCCAGTCTTTCTTTCTTCTCCTAGTGGGATTCTAATTATGTGTATGTTAGAATGTTTGATATTGTCTCACAGCCCTTAGATAGCCTGTTCTGTTTTTTTTTCTCTACTTTTTTTCTCTTTTTATTCAGTTTCAGTAACTTCTATTGATTCATCTCCAAGTTCACTCGTTTCTACCACTTTTTGAGTGGTATTATCTATTATCTATTGACAAGCCCATCCAATGAATTTTTCATTTCTGTTACTGTGTGTTTTTTTTATTTCTAGCATTTCCCTTTGATTTTTTCTTAAAAGTGTCCATCTGTCTGCTAAAATTACCTATCTTCTCTTGCATATCATCTATCTTTTCCATTTAAGACTGTAATATATTAGCTATGGTTATTTAAATTTCCTGTCTGGTTTCTCCAATATGTGTATCTTTTTGAGACTAGTTAAAGATTGCTCTGTCTTTCAGACTGCTTTTTCTTGCTTTTTTTATGCCTTGAAGATCATAACTTTTTGTTGAAAGCTAGACATGTTACATAGAGCTGTAGATATGGAGGTCAATATTTTTATTCTTGAAAATACGTTCACCTTTTCTATTGACAGGTCTTTATTATGAAGATATGTGTCAGTCTAAATAGAGGCTGAGCTGGGTCTGAAGTTTGTGGTTACTATGATTATCAGATTTGGAGTTTGTTGTTGCTATGGACACTACAGATTTCAAATTCTTCTAGTGGTACCTTGTTTTGAGTTTGCTTTTTGGTTTTTCCTTTGTGCTGCTCCCAAGAAAGAAACTGCCCTTCAAAATTCTTCCAATCATATTCCACTGTGATTATTACTGCAAGTTTTCGGATGTTCCAATTAAGCCTCAGTCTTATTTGTGAATCTGGGTCTCAGGGGTATGGTCTTCAGAAGTGTTCCCTCCTCGAGGAATATAGCTGTCCTTTAAATTTTTCTTTTCTGCCTGTTTTCTTTAATCAGCTGCACTGGGTACCTACTGAAATTCTCAAACAACAGTTTTGATAAACTTCTCCTTATAGATCATGGCTTTTTTACTTAGAAGAGATTAGGGGTGGGGGTCTAAGTGGAGTATGAGCACAAGCTGCGATTCTCCTTCCCTAGCCAGCACTACAGGGGAAGCTTTCTCTGAATTTTCCTCAATCTTCCTTGAGATAGCCTGCTGACCCCCGGAGCCTTCCCATCTCATGCCAGCCCACACTGAGCCTTTAGCGGTTCGTTAAAAATTTCTAATTTAATCTTCCTACTGGCTTATATGACATTCAATAGCAGCTATCCAAGTCAAGCACAGGCTCAGGTCCTATTTCTCTCTGCAGGGATCTGTCCCTCTCCGAATTTTGTTTTGGTTATTTTCCCTCTGGCCTTAGTTTTCAAATGGGTTCAAAAAAAGTTGTCAATTTGCAGTCTTCCAGCTCTTTTTCTTATTGTAGGGGTGAAAGTATAATCTTTCCAGCTCTCTTCATCTCCAAACTGAAATCTGAAGCCTCCAGAAGCTTAATACATAAAGAATTAAGAGTTCTTTATCGATTAAGTATAATAGCCTTTTTTCAATGATACATATTACAAATGTTTTCTTCCAGTTTGCCAGTTGTCTTTTGATTTTGTTCATGGGTTTTTACTCTTCTCTGCTTTGCCTTTCCCACAGAAAACCCAATAAAGACTTTGATCTAGGCTTTCCCCTCACTACTGCTTCTGCCTGACCAAAGCAATATTTTCCTGGCACCACATGGTGTGGCCTGTCCCTTTCTCCAGAGAAATTTAAGGCATAAATTCTTCTTTCAATGGCAATGACCTCTCCATGCCATCACTCAGTCAACTGCATAAATTAAGACCTCTTAATTTATGTTTAGAGTTGCACAGAATAACTCTGATTCTATTTATATAAAATTCTAGAAAATACAAACTAAGCCATAGTGACAGAAAGCATATTAAATGTTCTAGACAGCAGTCTTCAGAAAGCAATTTAGCAATAGTTGATAAAGCTGAAAGAGCACACACTCTGTAACATAGCAATTCCATTTCTAGGTATATATTCTAGAGAAAATCTTGCAAAAATACAGTAGAAAATACATATAAGAATGTATGTTTTGGAACTGCTTATAGTATAAAAACTGGAAATAATTTAATATTCACAAATAGGGATATATATATATAAAAACTTGAATTCATAAAATGGTTAAAATTAAAGAAATAAATGTATACACATACACAGAGTTAAAATATAATATTGAGGAAAAAGTTGTAGAATGACTCATTCAGTATGACATCATTTATGTGAAATTAAAATACATAAAACAATCCTTGAAAGCAGGGACTGAATGGATATGCACATCAAATTTATGGTAAAAAATACTTGTAGTAGGAAAAAGAGCAAATTAGATTGGAAATAAAACAAAGGTGACTTTGTCTTAAAGTATTTATAGTATTTTAGTTATTTTATTTTTAAAATACATGTTGCAAAAATGAAAAAAAATTATCATTTATTTATTCTAGATGGTTGGTTACACATATTTGAATATTATTCCCAAAGTTTCTGTAATTTTAAACATTTCAAAATCAGTAGAATCATTTTTAAATTATAAAAGATTAAAAAGCAATATCTTTTAATTGATATGCTGAATTCTGAGATAACTTTAAACTCAAAAGTAGTATTTACCATGATGATGTCAAATTTGTCTTAAGAGTTAACAAACTGAGTTTACTAATTTTGTTGCTGTTTTTTAAATTTCTAGAATTTACAGGCTACCATTTAAAAATCATACTTTTTTAGTTGAAGTATTAGAAGATAGTCACAGATTTCTGGCTGTGTGACAAAATAAGTCTTACTTTACTAATATAACTCCACAATCACTATTCAGTTCAACATTTTTCCTGTCCCTTCCTGTGGTCATGATGCCCACCTGCAAGGTCTCCAAAGCCTACAGCCCACTACCATCTAGAACCCCTTCTGGCTCCAATGACACCCTTTCACATTTGGCTTGTCTATTAACCTGGTCTTTATTTCTATACTAAAGTTTATTCTCTGAGTTCATATGTGCACAGTTTCTTGGGTCTTTAAATTTTAAGAGAGGAACTTTTGATACTCTGCTCAACTATAAGAATACATTCAATCAATAAAGATTCCTCCTTTTTGTAACATCATTGTGCTTACTATTTTTATCTGATGAAAGCATCACTCCTCAAATATTATTCATCTCAAATCATAACTCACCTCTGGATAAAGATGGAAGCGTTTCACTGTATTAATTACAAGGGGATATTCAGTAAGCCTGTCATTCATAATCATCCATAGTCCTTCCAAAAATGAAGGTGCTTCAATTATGGTCTTGAAGTAGGAATAATAAAGACCCTTTAAAAAAAAAGGGACATTATGTAAGTAGAACTTTAAAATATTTATTTTTATAACTCATTTTACAACATTTTTTTCTGAAAAAAGGAAAAGATCAATGTTAAGATTTCCTAATTACTCCTTGCTATTACATTCTTGGACACAAAAAAGCATGTATTTTCAGGTGATCACCATACTATTCTTTCAACTTTTCTACAAGTTTGAAAAATTTCAAACTAAAGACCTGGAGGAATGATCAAATGTTTTAAAGAGTTTGTCCAGCGGTGCGTTAAAACGGTATACTTTTACTATATCTGGTTTTGCCTGGTATCCACATTAGGAGATGCTTGGAGGTTGGCATCTGATAAATTTTATCATAAACAGAGATGCCTTTATGTCCTTGTACAACTTTGCATATGGAAAATTACTATTTTTTCTCATGCTCTTATGAAATAACATATAATATCCATAAGTATCATGAGCACGGAACTCCATGCTTCCAGCTTACTTCATAGCTCTATCTAACGGCTCTATGCAAAGGAAAACCGAATGTCATTGACCATTGTTACTCACAAATGCTGTGTATTGAAAAGGGGATTCTTTCACTGTCTTACTTCAACATATGAAATAATGGCTTAATTAGGATAGTAAAAGTGCTGTTGAGTTAAATCTGTGCATTAGCAGCATGTTGTGTCTTATTTCCCTCATCAATTTCTTGCTTTCTCTCCTAAAATCTAAGAGCAAATAAAGGGTCACATTGTTTAAAGTACAGTCTTCCAAAATAACATTTAAAATAATTTTCAACTCTATAGTAATTCCTGTCTCATCCAATTACTTTATTTTTGGTATATTAAGCAACTAGTAGGTACTAAATTAAGGATCTATTTTGGGTGATGTCTGACAGGGCATTTCCTCGTAGTTTGGTAAAATGTGAGTCCATAAAGGGTTTTCCTTTCTGCTTAGGAAGGTGATAAGGCAACACAACAATTAAAGGATATCTAATACACACAAATCTATATTTAGAGAGAATTTAGAGAAATTCTATATCAAATATAGAAATAAGTTTTATTAATAACAGTTATTGTTTTATGCCAGTTACGAGGCTATGGGCTCCCATTCATTATCTCCCTTAATTTTTGCTAAAATTTTGTTGGTGCTATTTCTCTTTGACAGATGAGATTACTGAGAATCAGAGGTTAACTGCCAGCTGTTGTACGATGAAGGCCAAAACTACTATCAGAATTCAGTGGTCTATCACCAAAGCCCAAAGTCAGCTCTACTCTTTATTTTTTTACTTTACTTTTTTATTTATAAAAAAATTTTATTTTATATAGATGAGGTCTTGTTATGTTGACCAGGCTAGCCTCAAACTCCTGGTCTCAAGCAATCCTTCTGCCTTAGCTTTCCAAAGTGTCGGGGTTACAGGCATGAGCCATCGCAACCTGCCTACACTCTTTAGTTAATAATTTTTTAATATCCTGTCTTTGGAGATGATATGCTTAAAATATTCAAATGCCATACAAATATTAACATATCCAGTTCTTCAAAGCTTTACAGGTGCTATAGGAATTAAAATCAAAAAGCAGTGGCTGAGGCGCCTAGAACAGACAAATTCATAGAGAAAGAAGGTCAAGTGAGGGCAAGGGGGAATTATTGCTCAGAAGGTACAGAGTTTCTGTCTGGGACAGCAAAAAGTTCTAGAGATGGATGGTGGTAATGGTTGCACAACAATGTGAGTATACTTAATGTCTCTGAATTATACATTTTAAAATGGTAAAAACAATAAATTTTATGTTTTTATGATAAAATTTATGTTTAATTTTTTAATTTAAAATTTAAAATTTTACCACAATTTAAATAAAAAGCAGTGGCAACAGAATCAGAAGAACTAGTTTCAGTGCTTTACTCGGTCCCCAGTTAGCTGTGAGCTGATCTGGAGGACAGCTGTGGTTTTTTCTAAATGTAAAATTCTGCAGTTCTGGCATTCACTATCCCAACTAATCTCATTTAATTATGTGAGATATGTATAGCAGACAGTATTATCTCCATTTTTATAATTTAGGTATCAAAAAACACAAAAATTACCAAGAAATTATATTAAAAGTTATCTCTTTAAGAAGACTGTCTTGAAATCAGAAGATAACTTTAAAAAATTTAAAGCCAGGTAAAATATGGAATCTCCCAACTCTAACCAGAGAAAAATCAATTTCTGATAACATTTGATATATCTATATCACTTCTTCAGTGCTATATTTGTTTTCCTTCTTCCTCAGCTATTATAACTGATTTTTATCATCATAAAAAGAAATCTACATTAGGGAAGGGGGATAG
This sequence comes from Carlito syrichta, assembly GCF_000164805.1. NCBI lineage: Eukaryota > Metazoa > Chordata > Mammalia > Primates > Tarsiidae > Carlito > Carlito syrichta. The sequence goes on along the minus strand of NW_007249278.1, from coordinate 339,136 downwards.
ACAGTGCAATAAGTAAAAAGAAAACCCCTCTTTCCTGTTTAAATAAATTGATTATTTAAATAAATAATAAACCTGGGTTACAGCTTAAGAAACAGTACAGTTCACCAAAAATACATTTCAGTTACTAATATATTTCTACCTTATAGCCTTACTACTCTTAAACCATAAATTAATTCATTAGAAGAACCTAACCATTTCAGTGCGGAAAGTCATCTCCCGTTCCAAAGTTGAGAGGTGAGAAAAATGACGGTCATTTTCAAAAAGTGTTACTAAATGTATCCTAGAAAAAAAAATTATATTGTAATAAGAACAGGTTTCAAAACCAGTACTAACATAAGTTATAGACAAGCAAAGTAATAAAGCTATAGAAAGGAAACAAATACATTTTATAATGAATATTAAAGTAATTTTATAATTTACTTAATAACTTGTACATTTTTAGGCATTATAATCCAGTGTAGCACACACCTGAAATTCTTTAACTCCTTGGTTTTTACACTTAACTGTATATATAAAATTCTTGTGACTCTCTCAATCCTTCCTCTCACCTCAGGCCTCTAAATCAAAACTGGGGAAGGTTTTTGTGTTCGTGTTTTTTAGAGTGGTCTTACTAAGTTGCCAAGCTGGAGTAAAGTGGCACAATCATAGCTCACTGTAACCTCGAACTCCTGGTGCCTCTCAAAGCACCAGGATTACAGTGTTTGTTTCACAAGTGATTCTGATGCACCAAGTTTGAGAAACATCTCTGTAACTACTGAAAGGCATTTCAAATATAATTTTTAATAAAATTACTTTAGATTAAAGCAGTTTTGAAATAAGTTTAATATCATATAAGAAATCAATTTTTAAGTGCCAAAGAACATAGGACTATACCTAAAAACATTGAGTAGCATAACTCAACAGCTATAGGCAGTAAAAAAAGGAGCACATGAGATAAAATTAGGTTTAGTTAGCAATTATGCTATCCTTAATTTATGTGGTGAATGTTTTTTGATGAAGTAAAAAGCAAAGCAAAATTCCACATATCAACCCTGTTTCCACTAACCCTTTTTTACATGTAGGACATATGCCAGGGTACCAACAACTGCAGAAATGTTTCCTACCATTACAGTCTTAGTTCTAACATCAAAATCTCCCCACAGACTAAATGGCCGGAACAGCACTGTCCCAACAGAACATGGGGTAGATCCCATACTTTCTAGGGGTAGAAATCCCTAATCTCAGGTAGAAATAAAAATATTCAAGAGGAAAAACATTATCATCTTACACAGAATTCTTACAAAGAGATTACTTGTGTAAAACAATGTGCATGAACACGCACAATGAAAGGTTCAAAGTCATTAATTCTGTATTACCACTGCAGGATTTTTATTTTCATTTCTACCGGATTTTCCTTCCTTCCTTCCTTCCTTCCTTCCTTCCTTCCTTCCTTCCTTCCTTCCTTCCTTCCTTCCTT
>NW_007249278.1:331532-337660 GCF_000164805.1 Carlito syrichta | reverse complement strand
AATCCACTCACCTCAGCCTCCCAAAGGCACGGGATTACAGGCTGAGCCACCGAGCCCAGCTAAAATATAGTTTATTTAAAAAGTAAATTAGAAACATGGTGCGGTGGCTCACGCCTGTATTCCCAGCACTTTGGGAGGTGGAGACAAGAAGATTGCCTGAGCCCAAGGGGTCAAGACCAGTTTGGGCAACTTGGAAAGACATTGTCTTTACAATAAAAAAAAAAAAATTAGCCGGGCATGGTGGTGTGCACCTGTAGTACCAACTACTTGGAAGGCTGAGGCAGAAAGATCACCTGAGCCCAGCAGGTTGAGGTTATGGCAGCCGTGAGCATGCCACTGCAGTCCAGCCTGGGCAACAAAGTGAGACTCTGACTCAAAAAACAGTAAATGAGAGAGAGAGAGAGAGAGAGAGAGAGAGAGAGAGAGAGAAGAGAGGATTCATCTCCCCAGGGAAGGGGAGGAGGGGTAATCCTTCCTTCCTTCCTTCCTTCCTTCCTTCCTTCCTTCCTTCCTTCCTTCCTTCCTTCCTTCCTTCCTTCCTTCCTTCCTTCCTTCCCTCTTTCTTTTAAATTGTAGTGACGAGGTCTTGTCAAGTTGCCCAAGCTGGTCTCGAACCCCTGAGCTCAGGAAATTCTCTCGCCTCAGCCTACCAAAGTGCTGGGATTACAGGTTTGAGTCACCGCGCCCAGGCTTCTATCTCATATTCAATTGGCAGGTGTTCCTAAAACTTTATCTCTAAACTTATGGTACTAACAAGACATAGCTACCATAAAATAAAGAAGTATTTTAGATGAGACAAAAATGTTAAATACACTAGAAAAGCTGGCTATTTAAAGAAACACAATGGTGAATTCTTTGGCAAGGCAAAAATATGCTTATCATAAATTACTAATTCCCTAATCTATTTTGTAAATGCTGCTTCACATATGAGGCTTGTTAAAAAAAAAAGTAATATATATGTGTTAACTGGTACACATATAGATGTTCTATACACCTAGCCAGAAGTTATTGTTTTACTGTATGTAAGCAATGATGGCAAATTTTAATCTAAGTGTTTTTACTTATTTCAAATTGAAAATGAATCTTACCAGTGCAAAATTCCCACAAAGGCAGCTGGAAAAAGAAAAAAAAAGTAATAAAGTTATTAAAGCTACTTTACTATAAAATACCACTAAAACAAGTTTTTCAAATGCATTCCCTTACATGTCTAGAGAGATAGCATATAAAGTAATATGGCCAGCTACTTCTGCCTATAGACACATAAGAAAAAAATCTAGGACATAAAGCAAATTGTGAATAGTGCTTACCTCTGCTGGGTGAACTTGATGAGCAAAGGGAGAGACTTGAAAGGTTTTTACAACTCAATTTGTAAAAGAGTGATGAACCTCTGGATGATTTTGACCTTTTTATGATTTTTCAGTATTTTTCTCTATTATCTCTTATTCTCTGTTTCTTTATATAAAATTTTAATAAGAAGTACATATATATGGTACACTCAGCTAAATACTTTCAGAAGACATCAGCCAAGAGGTATCCTTATGCTCATCAGAAAATGGTTTAATGCAAGCAATCACTGTCACAGCAGATATTTGAAAGCCTCATTGTTCAATTCAACCTTTGATGAATACAAGTACTCTATCACACCTAGGAGCCTTTAGATGGCCCAGACTCTATCCGTAGTCATCGTGCCAACGTCTCATGCATAAAACTTTACCAAGGAGCTATAAAACAAGTTAGATAGTAACACTGTTCTGGGTATGAAGTTTTTGGAGGAGCTGCAAACATGGTCTGTCCCCTCTGGTGGCTGGGAAATTGCTTGCTTTGAAGAGTACCATGGAGCTGAGGAGAGGGGATGGGAATAGAATAAGTTAAAATGCCACAAACTTTACTTTTTTTTTCTGTAAAGAGCCAGGGAGTAGGATTTATTTAAACAGTAAAGTTTGTGGCATTTTAACTTATTTTTTATTTTACTGTAAAGAGGTTCAGCAGCTTTTCTTGAATTAATGCTCTTCAGACTGTTGTAAACCTTTCCAATGTCTTTTAAAAAAGAGATTTTGATAATTTTCCAAGTATTTTCATAACTGTTTCTGAAGAGCAAGGAGCGAATTTAGTTGGCTACTCCAGAAGTCCTGCCTCTCAGCTAAGATTTTATAATCTCTTATGGTTGTCTCAAACTTACTTGGCATGTCATCTTAGAAACTACCAACATTAACCTCTTAAAAAAATAAAAAATTACTCAACTTGATTAACAAAATAAATGCAAATTAATCAAATAATTATTGAAGATATTAAATTTAGAAGAAATTTTAAAATTGTAATCTTGAAATTTACCATGATGCTTCTCCAGATCATCTCTCATATTACTAACCATCTTGGGCTTATCTTAAATAGTTCTCAGAAGATTTACTTGCTGTATACCAGGATGGGCAAACTATGGCCCACGGTCTGTTTTCGTACTGTTTGCAAGCTAAACACGGTCTTTACATTTTAAAAAAGGAAGAAGGGATGGGGAGGAAGAGGAATAGCAAGAACAATAGACTATAGTTAACCTGCCAGACTTAAAATATTCACTCCCTGGCTCTTTACAGGAAAAAAATATATACATTTGATGCATACATTAACCCTTTCTATTTGCTATATTCTCAATCACTCTGAAATTAAACCCATATACCTTCTCAACTTGAAACAGATGCCCCTCTGATAAGGCTTCACTAACTTTAAGATATAAAGAAACTGTACTAGTCTACTATATTTGTATCCTCTTTTGTATTCTCCTGACAACTATGCATACTGGCAAAAACTCTTAAAATGATTTTTAAAGAAAAGGAAAAGTTCAAATATGCTACCAAATTCACCTAGCTTTCCAAAGATCCTCAAAATCTCTCATGTTTCTCACTCCCCCCACCCCCTTCACGCCACATCTGAGGGAAAAAAAAGATACAGTGTAATGACGCCAATATGCTAAATACATGAAGTACTTATCACAAAGCCTTCCCACACTGATAGAAAGCATGACTCCCTGGTCCCCTGCATCCTACCTCTATCAGTCTCACCTCTGAAGCTTTATACTTCACTGAAACAAAGACCACTAGATGCCAGCACTCCCAATTTCTTTTATTTTCACTTCAACATTTCTCTAAACATTTACCTAGAGAGTAATCCTTGTTTTTATATTCTCTACCATCTCAGAAGAGGAATTATCTCTCCTCTTTTCTACATTTAACTTCTCAAATGCGTGCTTTAATTCTACCCCCACCCCCAAATATCCCAAGACTGCTCCATCAGGTACTATCTGTTTTGAAATCTCACCCTCTCCACTTGATTCTTCCTCTCAGTCTTTAAATATTCTAGACCTTAAAACATTCCCCTTGATACGACAGACTTCAAACTATGAGATAGTATCAGTCTCTCTCTGCTCTCTCTCTCTCTCTCCCCCACCCCTCCCCTTTCCCCTCCCCCTCTCCCCCCTTTCCCTTCCTCTCCCCCCTTTTCCTTCCTCTCCCTCTCCCATTCAATGAAAAGAATCTTGGCCAAATTCTTCTTCAACTCTTTTAAGTGACCAATGACCTTTTAGTTAGCATAGTTAATGGCCTCCTTTAATTCTTATGCTTCTCAGTTTTTCTGTAGCATTTGGTCAGATTCTTGGATTTCTTCCTCTCTCATCTTCCATCACTCCAACTCTCCCAGTTCTTCTATTTTTCTGACTACTCTGATTTTATCTGTTTTTTCTTTTCCACTCATCTCTTAAAACTAAATTTAAAAGATTTCTCCAAGTATCTTTACTTCATATACTTTTCTTTCCTCACATTGGTATCCATTAGCAATCTCACTCAATCTTAAAGTTGTAATCAACACTTCTACATGGATAATTCACAAATCCACACCCTTCGTTCCTGAACTAAGTGTCTGTCTCCTTCCTCCCCCTCTCTCCTCTTCCATCATACCACCCACCAGTCCTGTCAATGTCTCCATCAATCTCACCTCTGGGATCTCCTCTCCACTCCTGCTGTGGCTACCTCACTTAAGACTATTACTGCCCAGATTCTAGTAATAGTTTTCCAACTATTCTTGCTGTGTCCTTTCCATCTTCAGTCCATCTTATACATAGCTGCCAAGTTAATCTCTCTGAGGCACACTTCTGGTCATGTCACTTGCCTATTTAAAAATAATTCAGTGCCAACATTGGGAATGTACTAAATGCCACTGAATTGTTCACTTTAAAATGGTTAATTTTACGCTATGTAATTTTACCTGATTAAAAAAATTTAAAGAATCAATCAGTTCCTACAGAATGAGGTTCAAATGTTTTACACCTATCCTTTAATAAGACTCTATGACTAGTCCCAATCAACCTTCTCAACTCACATCCTCTTCTTTTTCTACCGTTCATTTCAGCCTACTTTGCTTTTACGTTTTCTTACTTCCAATGACTTGAATCATGCCGTACTATCGGCCTCTAGTACTTGTTATCCCAGCTCCATACATCCAAATACTAGCCTTTTGACACAATCCCACCTTTTCCTAAAATTCATTCTCGATCTCATTTGCCACTTCCCAACCTAAAGCATTAGCTCACTCTTCGGAACACCCATAACACTTAATACAATCAGTCATTATTTTACCCAACCCTCGAGTGCCTCCGAAGTGTCAGAGCTGAGTGCACTGGAGCTTGTGCTGGGAACGGAAAAACAGCTTGGTTTCTAAGACCAAGCTGATTCTGGATGTGGGACGTTTGTGTTGGCATAATTAAACATCGGAGACAATTGAAATCCTCAAGTATTCTTAACATTGCAAGTGTGGAGACTTATTCTATTTTGATGTCAACAGTTTATGATGAAGAAGTTACAGTAACTTATGTGGAGAGAGATTTTTCTATGTCTCAGTTTATGTCAGTAGCCAGTCTCACCAAAGACTAAGTTAAAAATTGATTCATTAAAACAGTAACATTTAAGTTCCCTCTTAAGCTAGAGAAAATGAGGGATGAATATTAAGGAAGAAAATACCTCATGGCATGGACATTCCGCAGCAAGGTGGAAGTAAATGGGTACCTACACGAGTAATATATGGTTTACTTTGACCCTATTTCCATTATTAATGTTCTCAGCTAATTTTTAAAAAATTATTTCATTCTGCTTTATTTAAGGTGATAATAAATATAATGTCTTTCTCTCAAGAGCTATTCAATCATTTTTACAGACTATCATAATATGCCCTGATTAAGAGAACCTTTTGTTGACATATGAGTATCCACTGTGTCAAAAATACTCGGGCGAATGATTCAAAATAAGAAGTAAGGGAGCTGGCTATTATTGTCAGCGATGCTCCAAGAGCTCAGATCTTGCCCTTATTGCTGCTAGGCACTTCTAAATCCTTTCTTGTTCCGCAGATCTCCTTCGGGGCTCAAGAAAACCGCTGCAAACCCCGAGGCTCAGAGGAAGCAGATTGCGGGTCCCCGCGACCCCGAGCCGTGAGCCTCGGCGCCGGGGCTGGAGGGTGTCGGCCGGGAGGTCCGTCCGGTCCCCCCAAGGGCTCTCCTGCCCTGCTCACCTATGCACAAAGTGGTCCTGCTTGAGAACTCACGCGCCTGCAATAAGTGCATCTTTTGGTAGAGCTGCTCCAGGAGACTGTGTAAGAATTGGAAGCGGCCGACTGGAAGGGTCTTGGAGACCACGTCCAGTTGCAAGGAATTCTGCGCTTTCAGAAGTCGGATCTTCCGCGGCGAGTACCCCCGGGCGCCCCCTGGCAGGTTCCCGCCGCCGAGGGGCGAAGGCTGCAGGGGTCGCTCTGGCGGTCCCACCTCCACCTGCGGCTCCTCCTCCACCTCGGGCTCCCCGGCTCCGGAGGCCCCGCGCCGCCGCCGCCTCGACTGCATGGGGCGGGAAGACTGACACGGTTCTGGAGTCACTTCTTTGAGTTTACTCCTCATCTGCCCGACCATTTTCGCATAGTCCCAGTGCGGATGGAGCTAGGTCGGTGCCGGCGCGGCCCAGCAGAGCCCAGCGAGGTCTGGCGGGGCGCGGGACGCCTCCCAGCCTCAACGACCAGTCCCAGCCGCCGTTGCGGGCCGCCCGGTCGTCATGGCGACCGCGACACGCGGAGGGGCTGGCGTGCGCTCCCCGCCGCTCCGC
>NW_007249278.1:322041-331321 GCF_000164805.1 Carlito syrichta | reverse complement strand
CACCCCGCCTCCCCACGCGCCGCCTGGTGCCCTAACCCAGCCCGGTCCCGAGGACTCCTACTGTTTTTAATTCTTTCCTTCGAGTTCAGGCTTAGTTTGACATTGTAACCAAAAGGCTGGTTACATGTTAATCAACGGGGTTATTGGGGGAAGGAGATCTCAGTTAAAGAAATGACCGTCGAGGGAGAGCGAAGGGATCGGACGGACACGCTGGCTCTCGGCGGCGCTTGAAGAACCTCTCTCCTCTTCCACGCAACGCGGAAGTTGAAACGCCCAGGGCTACCGGCAACACGTGGCAGGGCCGGCGTGAGTCCAGTGGTCCTGACTCCAGAGCCTCAGGTTGACGTGCTTTCGGTGGCACCTCGGTTTCCCAGGGGAGGACATTTGCTGACTCTTGAAGAAGGCTCCTCAGAAGTCCTCAGCCCTAGGAGCGGCGTCCCAGCGCTTTCAGCGTCTCAGAAACGACACCATCCAGGATCAACCAGGAGGGGAGCGCTTAGCCCCACAGTCGCTGCCTAGCCCTACAGGAGGCACAGCGGCTGGCACAGATGCACAGGGCCATTGACATTTTCCAGGTCCTCTGTCTCAAGTCTTGCTGCTGGAGTCAGAAGAGTGAACGAATGCTTTTTCACCTCCCCTCTGTTTTATGATGGATCAGATTGAACTCCCTGATCTCCATCTGTAAACTGTGGCTCATTGTGGCCTGGTCAATTTTTCTGATGCAACACAGCTCCAAAATGTTCGTGGTTCCCCATAACCCACAAATGAAGTGTGAACTCCTTGGTTTGCTCATCAATGTCCTCGGTAACCTGCCCCAACCTACCTCTTCAACTTTGTTTTCCCACTTCCCCCGACGCAAATCTTCCATCCCACGTGCTCCAAGAGAGGTCCGCAACTTGGGACCCCATGAGTACCGTATTCTTTTACTCATACCGAAAAGCCACCCCTTAGCGTTTTCATCCTTTTCTGCCTGCCCATCTAAATCCTATTTCCCTTCCAAGCACCAGCCCCTTTCTGCAGCCCACATTAATTATGCCTTTTTTGAATGTTTAGAGCACTTATTGACAGTACTATTTATCTTGTCGCTGATCTAAATTCTGTAAGTGCTGTCCTTGTTAATTTTCTGATCTGTAAGATTTTTCAAGGAACATTTCTACATTCGTGGCACTGTGTTTGGTGCTTAAAATGTTTTCTCAGTTTATACAATAACTGTGCAAATTTTAAAACTCAAGAATCAAGAATGTGGTAATTTTCCCACGTTTTCATAGCTAATAAATCCTATCCATCCAATACTGAATTTAAAATGCCAGATATTTAGGATGGCTGACAAAAATATATTCATGAATGAATATGCAAACTCAAAATAGAACACCTTATTTTTAATATGAGAATTTTAATTTTTTTTTGAAACAGTAAGTGGAGTGCAATTGGTCAATTTGTTTGTCTTTTCTGGCGTTCCTAATTGCCTTTGTAACGCTCAATGTCCTGGCAGAATCAAACGTGTTCTTGTCTGTGGTCTATCCCTTGAAAGTACAGATTTGGTCATTTTTACCATTTTAAAATTAATCTTCTCATAAGAATGTTCACTGTACTATTTATATCAGTGAAAAAATAAAAATAACTGTGATGTCAAACAGTAAGTTACAGAACATTCATACTGTGAAGCATGACAGCCACTGGAGTCATTTTGAAAGAATATTTAATGATAGGGGAAATAGTCATGATATAGTGTTAAAAGAAAAACCAGGATATAAAGATTCAGCTATATAGTGAACACATAAGACACACATAACTGTGTGCCACATGCCACTCTAAATCTTTTATATAGGGGACTCCTATTAGAAGATGACCAAGATAAACTGGAGCTAGGAGTTTAGCCACTCTAGGATTAATTTCCTCATCTGAAAAAGGAAGAGAGTTATATCCGTCTTACTGGATGATATTATTCAATGAAGTAATGCTTGTAAAGCACGTAAAACAGCATTTCTGAATAAACAAGTCTTCTTTTTTTTTTTTTTTTTTTTTTTTTTGAGTTGGAGTCTCACTCTGTCACCCAGACTGGAGTACAATGGCCACTCCTGGCCACTGCAGCCTCGACCCACTGGGCTCTGGCGATCCTTCCACCTCAGCCTTCCAAGTAGCCGGAATTACAGGCATGTGTTACCATGCCCGGCTGATTTATTTATTTATTGTAGAGATGAGGTCTCACCAAGTTGCCCAGGTGGGTCTCAAACCCGGGGGCTCAAGCAATCCACTCACCTCAGCCTCCTAAAGGAACAGGATTACAGGCTGAGCCACCGAGCCCGGCAACAAATGTTCTTTGTCATGTTCTTGATTGGTCATCCCATTAGTGCACTGGTGAGTATTACTTCCAATTAATATTTTGGCTACTTGGTTTCTTTGTCATCGAGTTATATGTTAGTTCTGTTACTGAACAGTAATGCATGTTTTAAGATCATAAATTAACTAAGGGAACTGAGAGACAGTTGCCTAATCAATTATGCATTCCCTTACTCCAGAGAGGAGTAGATCTGTGCATGAGAGGAAAATCATGACACTTGGTTTTATTCACAGTTTAACAGAATCATAAATGTTTTCATCTCTTTGTAACTTCTTTATCAGTGTCACTTATTTTTACCTTGTTATTTTGAAGAGACAGCCAATTTGAAGCACATTTTAGCTACACGACAATTAATGACAGCTTAAACCAGTGTGCCAGTTAAAATTCTATGATGAACTGACAATCTAGCAAACACATTTAATTAGATAAATTGTTATATATTGTTGCATTATATATCTTCTTTGACATGGAAATGCCTCATGATTTAGCTTTTTCCTACATAGAGATCTCTAATCCAGTAATATTTCTAAAACTTGCTTGTTTTCCCTGTTTTTTTAGTAATCAGTATTATTAAAAATGCAATTAAACTATATCACCAGCAGATGGCAATAATGATCTATAAATAATTTTTAAAAGTTTAGGCAATTTTAAAATTTATTTTTACAATAAAATATGTTCTTATAATAAATCAGTTTTTATAATGTTATTTTACCAAATATTAAATGTGGGGAAATTCCAAATATAACCCTGCATAAAAATAACATTGCACATTTCATATATCAAAATAATTAAGATCTTCATAATAGCCAATATTTAGTTTCCCAGACAATAATGACTTTGGTTTAATTGATTCAGATAATTTGTTATCAAATTAACAAGTTTCGGCTGGGTGTAGTGGCTCACACATCCCAAACTTTGGAAGACAGAGACCAGAGGATTGCCTGAGCTCAGTAGCCCAAGACCAGCCTGGGCAACATGGTGAGAACTCAGCTCAACAATAAACTAAAAAATTAGCTGGGCGTGGTGGCACACACCTGTAGTTCGTTCCAGCTACTTGGAAGGCTGAGGCAGAAGGATCACCTGAGCACAACAGGTTGAAGCTGTGGTGGCCTTGAGTGTGCCACTGTGTTCCAGCCTGGGCAACAAAGTGAGACTCCAACTCAAAAAAAAAAAAAAAGAGTGCAAGTTTTAACTTTACACAAATACGTAACTGAAAGTTTAAGTACATAGCTAAGTTACATCTACATCTATTCTATTGAGTCATACAGTGCCGGGTACTAAGTTCTCCTTTTACTAGTGCTTCCCTTTTCTCCTCCTTGGTCTCCAGCTGTGTGCTCAGGCTCCACCTTTAAAGGTCTTACTCTGCAATTCACCCCACACTTTGTCCTACACCCTGTCTGCCAGGTGGTATACTTCTCAATGCTTACCCAGATAAACTGAGCCCATCTCTCTCTTCAGCCCAGCCCCAAGCTGGCCTCCCCCTCATCCCTGGCCTGCTTCCAAATAGGTATGGACCCCTCCCCCCAAAATAAATATGGAACTTTAAACTGCTCTTCTTGTCTTTGCTAAAATCTGTTGAAACTCCTCTTGCCTCTTGAGCTACTTACCAGTGATAATTTATAGTCCTGCAGAAGAAAAATTGTTGAGTTATGCAATTTTGAAGGCCTTGCCCCTTGGGTTCAAAGAAGGCAAATATAATTTTTTAAAAAAATTTATTTAAATGTAGAAATATTTGTTTAAAGGGCCAGTATAGTGCCTTAGTTATGCTTTTATAGACAGAATTTAAATCCTGGTTATATTGTTTACAGGTTGCATATTCCTTACATTAAATGCTTGGACCCAGAAGTGTTTTGGATTAGGGATTCAGGAATATTTGTATATACATAATGAGATATCTTGGGGATGGGATCCAAGCCTAAACACAAAATCCATTTATGTTTCATACACACCTTATATACACATAGCCTGTAGGTAATTTTATACACTCTTTTAACTAATTTTGTGTATGAAAAAGTTTGTGTGCACTGAACCATCATCAAACTGCAACCTGTCATGTGAGGTTAGTTGTGGAATTTTCCACTGGTGGCATTATGTCAGTGCTTAGAAGGTTTTGGATTTTGGAACATTTTAGTTTTCAGATTTTCAGATGCTCAACCTGTATAGAACTCTGAGTACTTAATCTCTAAGCCACAGTTTTCTCATGCCTCAAATGGGAATAATAATAGTACCTACCATGTAAAGTTTTTGCAGATATTATATATAATATACAATATAAAGTACATAGATAATATTAAATATTTTATAAAAAGTAGCAATTACCTTCACCATATCAAGGCTCAGAATGATTTATAGTATAAATTTTTTTTTTATTTTTCTAAGGAGTCCAAAGAATAAGCCACAATTCTTCCCAGAGCGGGAGGGAGAAGAGGGGATAAAAATAAACGAATATAAATTGAGAACCTAAGGCCCACCTAATGCCATGAAATGGGTAGTATTATCTTCTTTTTACACATAAAAAATTAAGATATGCATTTGTGCAAAGTTAAAACTTGTGCTTTTTTTTTTTTTTTTTTTTTTTTTAGTCAAGAGTCTCATTTTGTTGCCTGGGTTGGAAAACAGTGGCAGGCTCAAGGCCATCGCAGCTTCAACCTGCTGGGTTCAGGTGATCCTTCTGCCTCAGCCTTTCAAGTAGCTGGATTCTAGACAGCTCACTCTTAACTCAAGTGCACAAGTTTTACACCCCTGGAAGTCTTCAAAGTTGACTAGTCCCTCAAGAATGAAAATAATAAATTGCTGGATAGTTTGAAATTTTTTTAATGTTTTAAATAATAGCTTTAGTGAGATATAATTCATATACCATAAAATTTACTTATAAAGTGTATAATTCAATAATTTTACTATGTTCACAAGGTTGTACAACCATCATCATTATCTCATTCCACATTTTCACTATTCCTAAAAGAAACCCCATACCCATTAGTAGTCACTTCCATTCCTCCCTCCTACCAGCCCCTGGCAAGCACTAATTGATTTTATGTTTCTATGGGTATTCTTTTGCTGGACATTTCATAAGAACGGGATCTTACAATATGTAGTCCTTTGTGAATGGCTTTTTTCTCTTAGCGTAATGTTTACAAGGTTCATCCCATGCTGTAACATTTATCAGTGCTTCATTTTTTGATACCTAAATAATATTCCACTGTATGGATATACCACATTTTATTTATCCATTCACCAGTTGGCAGACATTTGGGTTGTTTCCACTTTTTGCCTGCTGTGAATAATGATGCTATGAAGATTTATATAAAAGTTTTTGTAGGACATATATTTTCATTTTTCCTACATGTATACCTAAAGAATGGAATTGCTAGGTCATATAGTAACTACATATTTATCTTTTTTCTTTTCTTTCCCTTTTTTTTCTAAAGACAGAGTCTCACTCTGTAACCCAGACTGGTGTGCAATGGCACAATCCTGGCTCACTGCAGCTTCAACCTCTTGGACTCAAGTGTTCCTCCCACCTCAGCCTCCTGATTAACTGGGATTACAAGCACACTTCACCATGCCTGGCTAATTTTTAAAATTTTCTGTAGAGACGAAGTCTCGTTATGTTGCTCAGTTTAGTCTTGAATTCTTGGGTTCCAGCGGTTCTCCCACCTCAGCCTCTCAAAGTGCTGGGATTACAGGCATGAGCCTCTGTGCCCAGACTATGTTTATCCTTTTGACGAATTGCCAGACTGTTGTCCAGAGTGGTTGCACCACTTTATGTTCTCACCACCAATATACAAGGGTTCCAATTTCTCCACATCTCCACAGCTTGATAGTGCACTTCTTTTTATTGCTGAAAAATGTTCCAACGTATGGATGATGGATACACCACAGTCTGCTTATCCGTTTACCTATTGAGGAACATCTCGGTTCCAAGTTTTGGCAATTATTAATAAACATCCTTGCCAACAGTTGTTATTATTCCTCATTAGGATTATAGCCATCCAAGTGGGTATGAAGTGTATCTTGTTGTTGTTTCCCTAATAGACTGGTTTTTTTTTAACAGTTTTAAGTTTACAGAAAAATTAAACAGAAAATACAGGATTCCCATATATCCCCTTCCACCACTCTTGTTCACAGTTTCTATTAACATTTTGAACTCATGTAGTAATACATTTTTTATAATTGATAAACCAATATTAGCACATAATTACTAACCAAAGTTCATAGTTTACATTATGGTTCACTCATTGAGCTATACAGTTCTATAGGTGTTGACAGATGCACAATTTCCTGTATACACCATTACTGTATCACAGAATTGTTTCACGACCCCAAATATCCCTTGTGCTCTCTCCATTCATTCTTTCCTCCCCGCCAAACCCCGGAAACTACTGCTGTTTTTACCATCTCTGTAATTTTGCCTTTTCCAGAATGTCATATAGTTGAAATCGTACAGTAGGTAGCCCTTTTAAAATGACTTTTTCACTTAGCAATCAATATGTACTTGAGATTCCTCCAAGTCTTCTCACAGCTTGATGGCACATTTTTTATTGCTGAAAAATATTCCAGTGTATGTACCAGAGTCTGCTTATCCATTTACCTGTTGAGGGACATCTTGGTTCTAAGTTTTGGCAATTATTAATAAAGCTGCTATGAACATTCATGTGCAGACTTCTGACTGGACATAACATTTCAATTCATTTGGGTAAATACCTAGGAACACAATCGCCAGATCACATGATAAGATTATGTTAGCTTTGCAAGAAACTGGCAAACTGTCTTTTTAAATGACTGTACCACTTTGCATTCTCACCAACAATGAATGAGATTTCCTCTTGCCTTTATCCTCACCATCATTGGTGTTGCCTATGTTTTGGATTTTATCCATTCTAATAGGTGTGTAATGATATCCCATGTTTTTAAATTTGCAATTCTCTAATCACATATGATGTTGAACATCTTTTCATATGCTTATTTGCCATCTGTATATCTCCTTTGGTTAGGTATCTGTTCAGATAGATCTTTTGCCCATATTTTAATTGAGTTGTTTTTCTTGTTGTCCAGTTTTAAGAAGACTTTATATATTTTAAATACAAATCATTTTTCAGATCTGTATCTGCAAATATTTTCTCCTATTCTGTGTCTAGTGTTTTTATTCTCTTAAAAATGTTTTTCACAGAAACTTTTAATTTTAATGTCATTTATAATGTTAACGTTTTGATAATGGAGTATGCTTTTGGTTTTTGTATCTAAAAAACAGCGAGATTACCTAGATTTTCTCCTATGTTATCTTCTAAAAGTTTTATAATTTTGCAATTGTATATGTCTATGATCCACCTTAAGTTACTTATTGCAAAAGGTAGAAGGTTTGTGTTTAGACTTATTTTGCATGTGAATATTCAGTTGTTCCAGTACCATTTGTTGAAAAGATTAGTTTCTCCACTAAATTGCCTTTGTTCTTTCATCAAAGGTGTTCTTTCATCAAAGATCAGTTGACTTATTTGGTTCTATTTCTGGGTTTTCTGTTCCATTGATCTATTTGTCTAGTCTCTCACAAAGAATATATTTTTATTCCTATAGTTTTGTAGTAAGTTTTGAAGTCAGTTACTGTCAGTCTATGTACTTCTTTAATACTGTGTTGCTTATTCTGAGTCTTTTTCTTTTCCACATAAACTTTAAAAAAAGTTAGTTTGTAGCCACAACTAACTTGCTGTGATTTTTACTGGGCTTGTGTTTAACTTATGGATCAAGCTGGTAAGAACAGACAACTTAACAAAATTGCATTTACCTGTCAATGAATATGTAGTATCTTTCCATTGATTTAGATCTTCTTTGACTTCTTTCATCAGTCCTATAGTTTTCCTCATATGCATATTATTTATACCGAAATATTTCTTTTTATATTCTTTTTTCCTTTTTTAGTGGTGATAGAAAGGTAGGTTTGTGTATTTTTATTTCAAATGATTCACTGCTAGTATATAGAAAAGCAATGGACTTTTAAAAACATTAACCTTCTTTCCTACAATCTTGATATATAGCTAATAATCGCTTACTCATTCTACACTTTTTTGTTGAATGTACATTAATTTCCTATATTTGTAAATCAACAAAAATAAAAAATTCATTAAAACTGCAAGTAAACTGAACAACTGAACCCAATTGTATTGCAAATGAAAAACAACCACCCAGGAGGACAAAACAAGAACCAATTTAAGTAACTGTTGAATGTGTCATTTGACTATACACTTTTAGTTGAGTAGCAGGGAATTAAGGCAAACAAATCCTGACCTCTTTTTGGAAGGTTTGTATATTGCAGTTGTATGAGTGAAATTAGCTTAAGTATATGGTAGAATCAAGCAAATAAGTATGTTGATGTCCTTGAGAACCAGGGTTCTCAC
Organism: Carlito syrichta; assembly: GCF_000164805.1. NCBI lineage: Eukaryota > Metazoa > Chordata > Mammalia > Primates > Tarsiidae > Carlito > Carlito syrichta. The sequence continues at coordinate 322,591 of NW_007249278.1, read as the reverse complement.
TGTGGTAGAAAGCATATACAGGTATGGAATGGGGCAAAGCAAGGGAAAAAAGAAAAATGGGAATGCAATGCTATAGGAGACATTATTGGGTCACTTTACAAAATTGGAATACAGATGGTAGATCACAGTAATGTACCACTGTTAAGTTCCTGATTATTGTTAATTCTACTGTAATTATTTAATAGAATCTTACTGTTTTTCTTAGAAAATCTACTTTTAATTATTTGGAGTAATGGGGCATATGTCAACTTACTCTCAAATGGTTTAGAAAACCAATTTGTATATATTACATACCTTGCATGTGTGTTTATGCATGCACTACTCATTGTGAATGTACATGATCAAGCAAATGGTTAACAGCTGGTGAACCTGGGTAAAGGGTGTCCAGAGTTTTGTTGTCGTTTGTCTGTTTTTTATTCTTGCAACTTTTCTAAAAGCTTAGTTTTCTTCCAAATAAAAGATTTTTAAAAGGTTGGTATTTGGCATTCACAAAAATTAAGGGCAATAGAGCAGACTTTTGAAAACAGAAGTATGATAACATCAAATATTT
>NW_007249278.1:305184-322021 GCF_000164805.1 Carlito syrichta | reverse complement strand
GTACATTAATTTCCTATATTGTAAATCAACAAAAATAAAAAATCATTAAAACTGCAAGTAAACTGAACAACTGAACCCAATTGTATTGCAAATGAAAAACAACCACCCCAGGAGGACAAAACAAGAACCAATTTAAGTAACTGTTGAATGTGTCATTTGACTATACACTTTTAGTTGAGTAGCAGGGAATTAAGGCAAACAAATCCTGACCTCTTTTTGGAAGGTTTGTATATTGCAGTTGTATGAGTGAAATTAGCTTAAGTATATGGTAGAATCAAGCAAATAAGTATGTTGATGTCCTTGAGAACCAGGGTTCTCACTGTGGTAGAAAGCATATACAGGTATGGAATGGGGCAAAGCAAGGGAAAAAAGAAAAATGGGAATGCATTGGAATTGGAGGTATCAGTATGAACTATCAATTTCTAAATCATTAGGATTCCCTTTGTCAAGAAAAGACAGACTGAAGAGCTATATCAAATTAAAGGAGACTAAAGAAACATAATAACTAAATGCAATATGTGATCCTGAAGTGAATTTGTACTGAAGTAAAAAAAAAAAATGCTATAGGAGACATTATTGGGTCACTTTACAAAATTGGAATACAGATGGTAGATCACAGTAATGTACCACTGTTAAGTTCCTGATTATTGTTAATTCTACTGTAATTATTTAATAGAATCTTACTGTTTTTCTTAGAAAATCTACTTTTAATTATTTGGAGTAATGGGGCATATGTCAACTTACTCTCAAATGGTTTAGAAAACCAATTTGTATATATTACATACCTTGCATGTGTGTTTATGCATGCACTACTCATTGTGAATGTACATGATCAAGCAAATGGTTAACAGCTGGTGAACCTGGGTAAAGGGTGTCCAGAGTTTTGTTGTCGTTTGTCTGTTTTTTATTCTTGCAACTTTTCTAAAAGCTTAGTTTTCTTCCAAATAAAAGATTTTTAAAAGGTTGGTATTTGGCATTCACAAAAATTAAGGGCAATAGAGCAGACTTTTGAAAACAGAAGTATGATAACATCAAATATTTTGAAGGACTGTCATGTGGAAGGATTAAGACATAGAATTTAGTTGATCTTATTTTGTACCAGTCTGCTTTGTGTAATATCATTATAGCATATCTAAGTGCCCATGGCTGGAATAAGAGGTAGAAGGTTTTAAGCTTTCTGGAGTCTTTAGTATCATTCAGTACAGAGGCACAAAATCACGTGATTCTGAGGTTCATTAGGTAGCATAAATGAGTGAAGGGAACTAGGTGTAGGAAATGGGAAATGATGGGAACTTGAGAGGAATGTCTTCTCCAAAGACTTTCAAGTGATAAAACACAAAACCAAAACACAGTGTGGTAATCCAGGGCTGTCTCTAACCTGTAAGTGGCCAGCTGTGACTGCCCTCCACCCTTAACTAAGCCTCTCTTTTTTCAGGCAAGAAAACAGGTACCAAGAGTCACAAAGCACAGGGTGTAAGAGAATGAAAAGTGTTAAGTGTGTGCATATATATCAAAAACACACCATTTTTAATGACAGAAACTAATAACCACACATTTGTACTTATGTACAATGGGGCAATATATAATTTTAAGCTGTTTACAAATAATATGTAATGCTTCAAATATTACATAAGGTTGATAATACATTTCTAGCAGAAATAAATATATTGCACTTAAAATGAACTTCATTAGATGTTACTTCATAGTATTAGGCTTATAACTTCTTTTTTTCATAAAACATTTCCCATGCCCTTTCCCACACCCCCAACACACACACTTCATTACAGTGACTGTTCTCACACAATTCATTAAGCAAATGAACACAGCAAACAATGGAACCGTGATAGAGTCTGCTGAAGAGGCGATATCCAATGTTATCCTTTAGAAAGAAAAAAGGATTTTTTTTTTATGTGTCTGAAAACAAGGGGGAAAACAACTAAATACAATATTTTAATGTGCTAGAAGTAAAATACAAGTTGTATTTCTTGTCTATATGTATTATTTCACACAAAAAAGTTTTTATTTTCTTATTATAAGGATAGTGAATTTAAAAAGGGAAGGGGACTGAAATTATTTGTCAGAGAGACAGAGGAAAAAGGGGGCTAGAAAATATGGAATATTTGCCTATCAAATATTTATAAATGATCTTTCAATATTTAAGCATGCTGAAGAAAGATAAGTATTGAAATATAACTGGCATAGAGTAGCAAGTAGTGAAGAAAAAATTTAGCAGTTTTCTAAAGTTTAAGGAGTTTATAACCTTCTCTTTGCTTGTTTACAAACAAAATTCTTACTTTCTAAAATAATATAAAAACTTGTATAAAACCCATCCTCCACCGAGGCATGGTTCTTTAAAGGAGCAAGCTGAAAATCTCATCTTCTGCCCAGTGCTTTGTCTAATTTAGAGAACAGTATTGTTTGGTTTGTAATAATTGTCAGTTCCTCACATGTTTAATAGTGACACCGTTTTTCCATAGTTAGTCATTGAAAGACTGAGTAAAAATATTGTTTTTCTTGCAATATGTAACCCTGCACCTTACATAACTGAATTTTTTGAACTTTTTAGTTACTGAGTCATGGCTAAGCTTGACTGAGTATTTAATGGGGTGTAAAGTCATTCCATCCTCTTTAGTTGAAGGTGATTTTTCTCAATGTATTCAGCCTATATATAAGCAGGGCAGTGTGAGAAGCTAATGTGGAATACAGAAATGGGATAAACATCCTAAACTGTCTTTGAAAAATCCATAGGCAGTGTGGGATGAGGATGCTTTACTTCCAAGAAAATTGGTTTATTGGGCTTTCAGAGGGTTTACTTTTTATTTTTCCTTTTTTAAGGAGGGAGAACAGTTGTGGCTGGAGAAGCAAAATGACAGATATGTGGATAAGGGTAGAGGAGGGGAGGTAGAGGAGGGGAAACCCTGGAGTGCCCCAAAACACCTACAGTATAGTCCTATGCAGGACCATTGCTAGATGATGAAGCATCATCAGGAAGTTTCTTAACATCTCTCACTCTGTGCCCACCTCCTAGGCATGGTGGTGGGCCTTCCAGACAGCACACAATTGTTATAAACTCAAAAAGATCAGCAATGCAATATAAGTTAATTAATTTAGACCCTGTTCCCTAATAATATGTTAGACACAAGTTGGACATGTTTACCTATGTACTGCTGAGGGTGGTCAGAGGAGAGGGGAAGATTTACTAAATTCATTAAGAAAAATTGAATTTACTCAGAATTTTTGATAAATGCTTTAAAAATAAATTATAAATGCAGAACCTATGAAGTTATGAATTAATTCTTTAGCATTAGCCGGGCTCGGTGGTTCAGACTGTAATCCCACACCTTGGGAGGCTGAGGTGAGTGGATTGCCTGAGCCCGTAGGTTCGAGACCCGTCTGGGCAACTTGGCGACACCTCATCTCTACAATAAATCAAAAATCAGCCGGGCGTGGTAGCACGTGCCTGTAATTCTGGCTACTCGGAAGGCTGAGGCGGAAAGATCGCCGGAGCCCAGCAGGTAGAGGCTGAGGTGGCTGGGAGCGGCCACTGCACTCCAGTCTGGGCGACAGTTGGGTGAGACTCCAACTCAAAAAAAAAATTCTTTAGCATTAGATAAAGCAGGCCTGTCAGGACGTCTTTTTAGCAGCACTGCCCATTAGCCATGTTTTTTGACAATGTTACATACATGGGGAAAAAGCCCTGAATTTAATCCAAATATAATTCATGGTCTTTATTATTCAATTAGCTTTCCCATTAAATAACTAGTTCTTGAAATTACCCTTGGTAGAACAGACTTTGTAATATTAAATATTAAATTCCCAAGGGTTTAATAAGAACCAACTACCAGAAAAGCTCAGAAAGGCCCAGGCAGGATAAATTTCTACAACTTGTACCCATGGCTAGAATGATTCCAATGAGGTTAAGCTCCATTTCACTTGTGCTTCTTTTCTCTGGTTCACATAATACCAATACTTTAAAAATATATCCAATTTAGAATTTTCGATCTCATTTTTCAAGAGCATGCTTTGATATCTTAGTCTTTGATTTTCTCTAAGCACTCTACTTATTTTTAGTCTTACATTGCTTAGTTACAAAATAAAGTTACGAAGTCAGAAAATACTAGTGTGAAACCATATTTAAGAAAAACACACAAATCTATTTTGAAACACACAGATTGGGAGAAATGTTAAAATAGTACATATTATAATAATCTTCTCGACCTCTTTGAAAAGAAAATTCAGACTCAGATTCACTTTAGTAGACCAGTAATTTCTCAAAGTGTTAACTAGCATCATGTAAAACAATATGTTTCGTTATTCCTGCTTTAAGCAGCAGTACTCTGTACTCAAGGGAGCACTGGCAACAGGCCAACTATTAAATATTGAACCCCTATCCTAGCTTTATGGATATTTTAAACATTCTTCATAACTGCTTTTTTAAAGAAATACATATCTGTACTTTGTCTGAAAACAAACTACCTGTGTACTGTAGCATAACATGCAAGAAGTCAGAAACTAACCTACAGTGTCTGCTGTAGGACCGTGAGATGCTTCACATAGCCCATGCTTCTCTGCAAGAAAACTTTGGGGTACAGTGGAAAATAGCAAGTGCAAAATCCAACAACAGCATCACATAGATAGGCTGTGCCATGATTCCTTGTTTCATAGGCTGGAAGTACCCAAGAAAGGCAAGTGATATATATATATTTTTAAAAAAGGCTAACATTAAAACAACCAAATAAAACCCCACAGAAGTCTGATGTGATAAGTACACTGCATTTACCCTCGAGTACACTTCCACTGTCAGTAGCAATATTTCCCATCTCTTTTAACAGATTCAATACTTTTTTCAGTAAAAACAGAGTAGAATGAATATTGCATGCAAAAAATTAAATTAAAATTACATTTGAGTTTTGGGGAAATTTACTGTGAGGACTTGTTACATCCTGTAGCTAGAATGCATTGTATCTGAAGTTGAAAGACTATTAACTTCATTAAATACCTTTTACTAAGGAAATGAATTGGTGCAAAATGCCAAATGTGTTACCTTGATTATAAATGCTTACATATACATCACTCAAAAAATAATATATAGGTTATAAGAACCAAAACATAATTAATTACTACCATAAACATTAAAGGAAGCCTTAAGAAGATAGCAAGAGTTGAAAATAAAGTGGATAAATGCTTTATATTTACTTATAGAACTGCCAATGTTTCAGTCGGAGTCGAGTCAACATGCAATTTTATATTATAGACTTAGAAAAATGGTAAATGAGTCACTGAACGTAACATGGTAAGTAAAAAGGCCGAAACAGATGTATGAGTACATTACCTCTCATAAGCATAGGCTAAATTGTGGCCATACAGGCATTTAGGATGATTCCTCTCAAATCCCTACCAATCAGTGGCAACAATAACAAAGCAGATTTACCAAAAATGACAATTTGTCCAAGTACATTTTAACATCCATAATGTCTCCCAAAATTGAAGTGAAAAATAAAGGAGCCTTTGGCATCCATGGCAAAGAAGTTCCTTCAGAACAGGGCAGTTATCCCTCTTTCCATTGCAGCTATAAGTGAAAGAAAGCCTCACCTATCATCATGCATAGGCTTTGGAGTGTTCCTCAGTGGATAATGAGTAGTGTATTTAGAATGCAGCCCAGAAAAATCAAACCTCAGTTTTACCATGTAACATAGAGAGGCTCTTGTTTCAAAAGTGAATATAGATGATTTTCCCTCATAAATGGCAAGTAGTCGCAAGAAAATTAGGAAGAAAGAAGACTGAAAACCAAGCTTGATGGGTACTGACCCTTCAATATTACAAAAGGAACTTTGTGAGGTCATTACTATGTATTCATCCACAAAACAGGATGCATTAGCATTATCTCAGCTCCCTCCCCAGCAAACTAACACAAAGTAAAACTAAACATGCTTAAGCTACAGCACTACAAATATTTCTCTATTGGCTCCCATTTTCTACAGGGAGAAATGGGCTTAAGTTAGTCATCATGGTCAGTATGCTATATAGTATTGCCTCTTTGAAGATTATTTTAACCTGTGGAAAGCAGAAAGAAACCTTATATGCATTGATTTTATACATTACTGTATCAACACAGCATTTTTAACCACTAGGAACAATGCACCTTAAGATTCATCTGCCTTGTATTATTAAACTTTCAAGCTGGCCGAGAACTTTACACTGATTCTCTCCTGAACCCAAGAGCTGTCCCCAATTACAGATAAATCCTGGTCCATGATGCATTCCCTCTCAGTGGTAGGTTTTCTTGTGAGTCCAGCTCTCCTCCTTAATAGGTCCCATGTCTCCTGGAGAGCCCCTGCTCCAATACCCACAACCTACCCACCCAACCCTGTCCTATTTTTCCATACCCATTCACATATTCTGGATCTGGTTTCTCCCATTTTTAGAAGAGTCATACAAATGGCGTCATCACAGCAGAGGAATGGCGCAGTCCTTGGATGGCAGCGTAGGGCCCCTGCTGAAAGTAATGATGGTACCGTGGCATGTGGAATGAAGGGAACGTTGGACCACTCCCTTGCATGGAGCTAGCAATGGCTGACGGGGTCAGAGGCATCCCCAGTCGGCTGTATGGTGGCAGAGAACCCTGGATGGGGTGAGGAATGGGTGTTGCTATGGAAGCTGTGCTGGTGCCAAGAGCAGTCAGGGACTGTGGATGCTGAAATCCAGGAAAACTGGAAGAAGATGATACCCAGGAGCTGAGAGATAAATTATCAGATGTTGTAAAGGCCGACCCTGCAAGGAAAAACACTCATCAGACTGGAAACACCATTTCCGTGAACAGATCAAGAATTAAATTATCTGTAGTGAAAAATTTGTTTTCAAAAATATTTAATAGATTTGTAATTTAAAAAGACAAACACATATGAGATTTGACATGGGCAAATCTACTTTTCTAGACAAGAAAATATTATTTCCACCCTGAATGGAAGGGAAAATTTTCTAAATGGAAAAAGACAACTCACTCAACGGCCTGCATACTCCCACAGAATGGCCAAAACATTAATACCCTGCCTTTAGGTAGTTGACCTAATTCCCTTAAAAGGAGTTCCAGAGCAACCCCTTCGGATCCACTCCCACAGTGGGAGCTTTTCTGTTCTCTCAATAAATCCTGCTTTAAAAAAAAAAAAAAAAGGAGTTCCAAAAATCTGATATTTTTCCTAACCTCTGCAGCAGCATAAGACAGCCTGGATGTACGAATCTCTACGAAGCTGCCTGTTTTCCAAAACCATTGTGAGAACCTACAAGAGTATGTTTTCTTATATCACAGCATCTAAAAGTTTAGACAAGAGTTGCATTGAATTTTTTATTTATAGTTGACCCTTGAACAACCCAGATTTGAACTGTATAAGTCCACTTACCCCATGCAGATATTTTTCAATAAAAGTTACACAGAGTGTGCCCACCCTCATCTCCCCTTCCACCTCCTCCACCTCTTCCACCTCTGCTATCCCTGAGACAGCAAGACCAATCTCTCCTGTTTTTCCTCCTTCTCAGCCTACTCAGCTTGAAGATGATGAGGATGAAGATCTTTATGATGATCCACTTCCACTTAATGAATAGTAAATATATTTCCTCTTCCTTAAGATTTTCTTAATAACATTTTCTTTTCTCTAGCTTACTTAATGATAACAATGTAGTATATACATATAAACAAAATATGTGCTAATTGACTATGTTATAGGTAAAGTTTCTGGTCAACAGCAAGCTATTAGTGGTTAAGTTTTAGAGGAATCAAAAGTTTTATGTGGGTTTTGGAAGGCACAGGGGTTGGTGCCCCTAGCTCCCACGATGGTCAAGGGCCAATGGTAATTACTAGTGAACAGCTCTCTCGAATTGAGTTATAAGAAATGCCCTATGTTTTCACTGATTATGTTATTTCACATTATGGACATAAACAATGACAGAAGGCTCCCTCTCCACACAAATATTTCTGTTCCCAGGATGGAGCACCTCTCGCCTCCCTTCTCTGGATATCTTTCCCAGATGCAGGGGACTGTTCCCTGAGCCTTTGCATCAGAGAAACTTTGTTCAGTTCCTGCTCTCACCATTGGGGCCACTGCCTCTACATAATGTCCTTCTCTAGGACAACCCTCTTTTAAAAGTGTTTTCCATTTTGGTGTTTGATCCTAATAAATTATTCCTGAGACAGATGGAAAAGATATATTCCTTAGTTTTCAAATTACAAAACTGAGGTCCAGACAGGATAAGGGACTGTCTGAAAAGTTCAATAGCTCTGATAGTAAATCACAGACAAGGAATTCCTGATCCCTTACTCAAAGGCTCCATGCCCTTTAACTGAAAAACCAAACCGCAAGAAATCTTTAGACAGCATAATCACTTGTTACTTAAAGGTAAAATAATGAAATGTCTAAGAATAAGTGTCAGAAGCTGTCCCTTTCTGAAAAAGCTCCTGAAATCCTTTCCGGGCAATATGTACAATGAGGACTAGATGTCGCATCAACTACCTGCCCCCATTCTCCTTTCAGTGCTCTGGCTCCCAGCAGCTCCACAGACCCAGAAACTGTCTTACCTCGATTTGGGGTTGTCTGACTCTCATCCCCCAAGACATCCTCTTCTCCTCCATAGGTCCGGATGGGTGAGCGGGCATAGGAATGCTTTTGAATCAGACTCTCCACACTTTCCCTAGGTTATAGAGTAACACATCAAAAATTAACTAAGAAGTTAAGGACTCAGATAGAAAGGGGTCTTAAAGATAAGTCACTAGATAGTAAAACCAGTTTCTCAGCCAAAAGGCAACCACTTCTGAAAAAGGTGACATTCAAAATATGTACATTTATTCTATTGAAGAGTGACCCCTCAGAGACATGACCTCGGGTGCATAAACACAAGCAAACATAACTGGACAAGGACAATCCCCTGAAATCCTATAGAATGAGGGGGCACAAAGGTGAACAAGAAGATATGAAACCTGACCACAAAATATGGAATCAAATGATATGAAAAATAATAACTGAATAAATTTACTAAAAAGAGCTGCAATCGCCGGGCTCGGTGGCTCAGCCTGTAATCCTGCGCTTTGGGTGGCTGAAGTGAGTAGATTTCCTGAACCCATGGGTTTGAGACCTGCCCTGGGCAACTTGGTGAGACCTCATCTCTACAATAAATCAAAAATTAGCCAGGGGTGGTAGCATGCGCCTGTAGTTCCAGCTACTTGGAGGGCTGAGGCGGAAGTATTGCCGGAGCCCAGCAGGTCTAGGCTGCAGTGGCCAGAAGGAGCCACTGCACTCCAGTCTGGGCAACAGAGTGAGACTCCAACTCAAAAAAAAAAACAAAAAACAAAGAGCTGCAATCAATCTTCTTACTGACTTAATCAGCTACCAAATATAAAACAAATAGCTAATACAAACTGCACTAATTCAACATCTGATGAAATGTTTGCAAAAAGTTCAAAATATTAGTTATCAAAAGACTCGATGTTTACCAAGAAAGCAAACAAATTCATAGAGTATATGACAATATGGATAGTTGGAAGAATGAACACTAAGATCTTTGTTGCTTTAAAACTGAAAATTACAAAAAAGCATGAAGGAAACACAAATGGTCCAAGGAATTTAGGCCTCTGGATAAATTGGTACATTTTCTGTAGATGGTCTTCCTCTTGCAGCATAGTCTATAAACCAAAGAGTGAAGTTAACATTAAAAATAAGAATTATTTTAGTATTGGATAGTTTGAAGTGTTGCTATATTTTTTTAAAGCCAGCACAGTTTTAGCCAAATAATGCCTTTGCCAAAATGCATACTGATAACAGATTAGCTTGCAGGGTGTACATTTCTGGAACAACTGTGATCTAAAGACAAATGCCAAATTAACCACCAAAGGACAATAAGATAATTTTAAAATGTTGTGTTCATTTAGGAAGTTCAAATAAAACACCAAATTTTATACTAAGGGGAAAAGAAAGCAAATAAAATGTCATCATAACTTTTCAAATGTAATACTGACACATTTTACATAGATATACAGATTTTACCTGGAAAAAACTATTTAATTATACTGAATTTGGTCTTGTATAAACCTTGTATACCCATATAAATGAAAGTATTTCATCATATTATATAGCATGTGTATGAGGAGTTAAGGATATGCCTAAAACAAAAATTAATTCTGGCAACTATTCAAGTTACATATTTACTCCGAAAAGTTTTTGACATAAGCATAAAGTACCACCTCATACATATAGTCAAGATGATTGGGATCGAGCAAAATCCAGACCTATAGGATTAATACATATCTGTTAAAACAATGAGGTTATTCCATATTTATTCATAGGGAATAATCTCCAAGGTGCAGTAAGCAAAAAAGTTAAGCACTAAACAGTGTTTAAAGTATGCCACTATTCGTGAATTTAAAACAAGGACTATGTACTTCATAGATGCCTGTATGCATATAATATTTCCAGAATGTTCCAGTTTCCAGAACAAGAAACTGCCTCTGCAGGGTGAAGCCAGGGACCTCAGGAACTTGAAGTAATGATTCTCCAACTTGTCTACACATTTGAACCACCTGGGATATTTACAAAAAAAAAAAAAAAAACTATACTGAGGTATCAGTCACAAACAAAAAATAATAGATATTTGAGGTACACAATTTGATTCATTTGGGCATATGTATACACCAGTGACACTATCACCACAAGCAAGATAATGAAAATATCTACCTCTCTTAAAGTTTCCTCAAGCTCTCATGCTCCTTGGTCCCATCCCAATAAACCTTTCCAAGGAAACTATTTTAATTTCTGTCCTTACAGACTAGCTTATATTTTCTAAACTTCTATTAAAATGGAATCTTATCTTCTGTATTATTTTTAATCTGACTTTTTTTTTCACTCAGCATACTTTGAGATTTCTGATGTTGGAACATATATGAATACTCCATTCTTTCTTGTTCTGAGTAGCATTATATTGTATGGATATGTGATAATTTTCTAATTTACTTGTTGATGAGTATTTTCCTTCTTTCTAGTTTTTTTTCTGCTACAAATGAAGCCACCACACAGATTTATGTATACTTTTTTTAATGGACATATACTTTCTATTATCTTAGGAAAAATTCCAGGAGTGAAACCACTGAATTGTATGGTAGGTGTACAAATAAGTTAATTTTTTAAGCAACTGCTAAATAATGTCATACTATTTAGTATTGCCACCAGTCATGTATGAGAGTTCCAGTTCCTCTGCATTCTTGCCAACACTTGATATGGTCAATCTTTTTAATTTTGGCTACTGTAATACACATGTGCTGGTGTCTCAATCATACTTTTAACTGCATTTTCCTAATTACTATAATGTTGAGCATCTTTCTATGTGCTTATTTACTTCTATATATCTGTTAATATTTTGTTCATTTAGAAAAATAAGTCATTTGTTCTCAGAGTTTTGAAAATTTTTTTTAATATTCTGGACACTGGTGTGATTTCCCACACTCCCTCCAACCCCCACATGTATTCACTAATCAAATTTCAGATGAATACTCAAAAGGGATCCTCTGTAGATCTTTGAAGTACTTTTTTGTCCATACAGCTCTCACCTCTCCTATAGCTTGTCCTGTGAATTCTTACTTTTTTGGTCTCAAACTCTCAGTTCTGAATTTTCAACTCTGGGAGGCTGCCAGACTCTGCCTGTATTCTCTCTACCTGTGCCACAGACTAAGGTAGATAGGAATATAGTAGGATAAGTTTCCCAAATTGGAGGTCACAAAGCTCAGACTTTACTAACAAGATAGAATGCAGTGAGAAGACCAGCCAAAGCCAGACAAGAGCAGCTAAGACCAAGATCCTGTTAAAAGCAACCTCTGTTTACCTTTTTGCTCTCTATATGCTAATTATAGTGCATGAACATGCTAAATGACATTCCCACCCATGTCATGACAGTTTTCAATCACTATGGCAACTCCTGGGCATTACCCTACATGGCCCCAAAAGGGGAGGAATCCTAGATCCTGGGAACTCCTCAACCTTTTCCCAAAAAACTCATGAATGTTTTACCCCTTGCTTAGCATATAATCAAAAAAAACCATAAAAATAAAAACCCAATGATATACAGCTGGCATTCTTCCTATAGAGCAGCCCAGGATGTTCTGTCTATGGAATAGCCTGCTCTCTCTTACTCCAATAAACCTGGTTCCATTTTTCTACAGAAACCCCAGTGATTTATGAAGGCTGCTCTGCCTAAAGTAGCCTTCTTTCTGTTCCTCTCTTCTTTCAATGAAATTGTTTTCACTTTACCTTGTTGGCTAATTCTTGAATTCTTCCCTGTATAAAGTCAGGAACCCACTTGGCCTCTTGGGCAGGAAGTCAACTCTGGGATCCCCCAGGCTTGATTCATAAATAATCTCTCAGGCAATACCCTGGAGCCATCATAGGGCTCAACTCATTTATTTCCCATCCCTCTGAACTTATTGTCTTTGTCCAGTGTCATTAAAATTAAAAATACGATTGTATATATTTTGTATGCATTTTAGTTGTTTCAGGCAAGAGGGCACATCTGGCCCTTGTTGCTTTACCTTTACTCAAAGCAATGTCCCTCCAGAAGATCTTCTAAAAATTCCAAAGCCCAGGCCACACTTCCACATTAATTAAATCACAACATCTGGAAATGAGACACAGGCTTCAGTAATTGTTACAGCTCTCCAGGTGATTCCAATGAGCAAGTGAGTTTAGGAATGGAGGAGAGGTGTGTGATGGATACTTTTCACAATACTCTATCTTCTGAATTTTTATGTATGTATATATATACTGTTCATTCAAAATTAACTTCAAATTATAAAGTATCATGAGACTATGATAACCTAAAAATGAATAAAAAGAAAAGAGCTGCTTGTCTAACACTGGTACTTTAGGAATCCAGTATCAAGAACTGATAAAAATTACAATGATCATACTGCTTTTTTTAATCAGTATGGTTTGTGCATGTCAAGCGGTGCAATATTTTGGAAATGTCTTGACCTTTCACATCATTCATCAATGCATGAATAGACAGATGAGTAGGTAAGCCACCAACACCCTGGCTTTGTGACTTCCTTAACTTCTTATTTATCTGTAAATTGGGGAGCATAGTAACTGCCTCACAGGGCCATTCATTCATTTTTTAAAAAATATTTATTGAGTCATCACTATGAACAAGGAATTGTGGAGACAGCAGTAGACAGAAAAACATTCCTGCCTAATGGGGGAGGAGTGCTCTTTAAAAGTATATTTAAAGTAGGTAAACATATGCTATCTTCTTACATTATATTTTTCCAACTTATTCTACTTGTCTGGATAATCCTAGTTCAGAATAGTGTGGTCCAAGTAAGAGGATTTTTCTCAGCAATTGAATGCTAAAATGAGTGGAGAAATTGACTACAATGTTACTTGCAGTTCTATTATAAAGTTGTATCATCACAGAGAAAATGTTAAGCTTTATCTGTTATCACTTGTTTAAAAGTGTAACCTATTTAGAAAATCCCTGTACAGGCTTGTTGAATCCCTTGAGTGAGATATGTTGAAATGAAAACATTTTGTCATTCACTAAGAGGTACTGGTAACTATATTAAAAGCAAAAGTTAATGGAAAGGATTATCTGGTATAACATGGACCCTAATACTTTGCTAAAACCCCCCTCCCCTCCCACCACACACACACACACACACACACACACACACACAAAATTTTTTTTGGGGGGGGGTCTCACTCTGTCACCCAGGTGGCATAATCATGGCTCACCACAACCTCGACTTGCTGGGTTCAGGCAATCCTTTTGCCTCAGCCTCCCGAGTAGCTGGGACTACAAGCACGCACCATCACGCCCAGTTAATATTTTGGTTTTTTTGTATAAATGAAGTCTCGCTATGTTGTCTAGGCTGGTCTCAAACTTCTAGGCTCAAGCAATCCTCCCTTCATTGGCCTTCCAAAGTGCTGGAATTATAAGCATGAGCCACTGTGCTCAATGCCATATATTTTAATCTTTATATGCACATTCTCTGATAATGTTGAACTTGAGCAGCCTTAAAAGCTGATGTTATTTACTCAAAGACTTATCTACAATATTAGAGAGTGATGTCTTCTGGAATCATTAAAGGGAAAATCAAATAAGCTAAGCAATCTCTAATAAAATGACAACTATAACATACATTCAAGCTGATGTCCTTTAAGTTTAAGCCATGTGTCATAGTGTTAATATCTAAAATGAACTTAGAAAAAGTCTAGTGGCTATTTTCATATGAGAAGAAATTTGCTTTAATATTCTGGAAAGTATTTTATTTTTGTTTAGTTATAAATAATTGGGAATCAATGGACATAAATTTTGGATAGTGTATTCTTAAGTTGTACTCTTCCCACATTATACACAGCTAAATGTAAGCACTTGAATTCAAAAGAAGAGAGTGGTATGTTGTATCTACCTCTCTAAAAGTGCCCTTATATAAGACCATTTAACATCTTTCACATACATACACAGGAAAAATCATTTACAAAATAATACAATGAATCACTGCCTTGTGAAACATTTTGCTTTTGTATAAGAAATACATTGTATTCATTTTGTCCTTGCTAGATCACTGGTATCATTTCTTATGCTGGTCTCTAAGAGGGCTCAAGGGGGGATTTTATTGAAGTGATTTACTTGTGTTAAGCCTGGAAGTGAATTGAAAGCAATGGCAGTTCTTATATAAAGGATGGTATAATTGAATTATTGCCTTTTAAGTGATTGAAAACAGTGGTGCATATCAGGGTCATCTCTTCGAAGATGTTACAAAGAGTAGCCAGCCCATGTTGTTTACTTTATGTCTAATCCCTGTTTCTAGAAGAAGGAAAAGTGCAAAGAATTCATTTAGCCTGGAAGCCCACTGTGAAAATTTCTAAAATGCTGTGCCCTGGAAAATGAGGATGACTCACCTAATGGGTAGAGTG
The DNA here is from genome assembly GCF_000164805.1 of Carlito syrichta. Classification (NCBI taxonomy): domain Eukaryota; kingdom Metazoa; phylum Chordata; class Mammalia; order Primates; family Tarsiidae; genus Carlito; species Carlito syrichta. Next base: position 307,073 of record NW_007249278.1, on the reverse strand, counting down.
ATTTAGGTAATGACAGTACCAAGTACCATGGCTTGTGATTACCAAGTCATCAGTTATATCATATCCCAATGTAAGATACTTGTTTTAATAGACTTACGAATGTTGGATTTAGAAGGTAAATAAAGTGGGCACAATTATTAAAGGTCAGTTTTTCTAACATTTAACACCCATAATTTTTCTAGGCAAAAAGTGCATCTTTACCTTCGGTGATTTTTAAAAGATCTTTCCTGACTACTCTGTAACCGATTTCAGAAATAAGACACATCAGAGGCACAATCATAGCCAGAAAAGTGGGCAAAATAGAGAATGGCTATAATGTTTATGTTGCCAAAGTGTTCAGAACACTTGAAGTCATTTGGACTATTTATTCACACTCTAGACATGAAAAACCAGCATACTCTGCCGGTATGGAAACTGGTTGCCCTTCCTCTATCTTTGAAACTAGCATGCACATTTCTCAATGCTCAAAAAGCAAAATTTGTCCTTCCCTTCACATCTGCCTTTGTGCCACCACTGTTCCTAACATAGTCCTCAAACGGCACTTACTAGATCGACAACAACTACGTGTTTGCATGACTGTCTCCACTATTAGACTTCTGGCTGCCAATCAGGCAAAGAAGAATGCTTTCTTTATCCAGGCAGGGGTTCTTAGACTTTAGGGTGCATCAGAATCCCCTGGAGGGCTCATCAAATCACAAACTGTCAAGTCCCATCCTAGAGTTTCTGATTTGGTAGGTATGGGGTGGCCTAAGAAGGTTGATGTCCAAGATGCCGCTGATGCTGCTGGCCTGGAGGCCACATTTGAGGACCACTGTTCTAGGGAAGCAATTGGGAGCATGTTTGCTGGAATGAGTCCACACAGCTTGAATCCTAGCTCACATTTGCCAGTTGTATACTCATGGGCAAATTATTTCACTTTTTCATGCCTCCCTTTCCTCATCTGTAAAATAAGGATGTTAGTATGCCTGATTTTTTAAACATTTCAATAATTTTACTTTAGTATAGCAATATGGGGTACAGGTCAGGATTAGGTACATAAGTAATCTATGGACAGGTGAAGTTTGGGCCTCCAACTGGTCCTCACTTCCCCTGGTTTAGGATCAGTTATCCTTTGTGTTGTTACATGCTTCCCTTTCCCTCTCTCCTCATATATGAATGACTCTTAAGGTCACTGCTAAGATTAAGTGAATTAATACACATAGAGAGTTTAATTGGTACCTGGCACATCGATTCTTAATAAATATTTATGGATAACAAAATTAAATTATCTTTATTGTTATTGTTGATTATCAAGATCGTGTGTTCCAAAAGTTGGTTATATAATCATTTTAGAAGAAATTGAAACTTCCAGTCCCTACAACTTGCCATGCTTCATTTAGACCTTCCTACTTACACATGTCAGATAAAAAGATTAAATAAAAATTAAATGTTTTTCAATTTATATTTTCATTTTCTCTCTTAAATATAGACCTGACAAAACTGAGTTCAAGGAGAAGATGGCAAATCCATTAAAGTCAAATCTAACTTACAGGAAATGAAAGATTTAAAGTTGTTCTTGTTCATCTTTTTTGCTCATGTTTACATCATGTCTTACTAGGTCTTTGTAAATAACTCTTTGTCACGGCATTTTTCTAAAGATTTATGAAGATATGGTATAAATTGCAGGAAGACAATATATCAATATTTGTAGTTTCCGCAAAATACTTAATAAATAAAATTTTAGGTAATACAATTAGAGAGGTATGATAAATCATTAAATTTTAATTTGAAGCCAGGCTCGGTGGCTCAGCCTGTAATCCCACGCTTTTGGGAGGCTGAGGTGAGTGGACTGCCTGAGCCTGCGGGTTCGAGACCCGCTGGGCAGCGAGACCTCATCTCTACAATAAATC
>NW_007249278.1:261536-305138 GCF_000164805.1 Carlito syrichta | reverse complement strand
AGTGAGACTCTAACTCAAAAAAAAAAAAATTAATTTGAGAACTGAAATACATTATGTAATTCATTTTGGAAAAACAAAATAACTCTAAATTAATCTTTTTTTTTTTTTGAGTTTGAGTTTGAGTTTCACTCTGTCGCCCAGATTGTAGTGCAGTGGCACACTCCCGGCCATCACAGCCTCAACCTGCTGGGCTCAGGCAATCCTTCCACCTCAGCCTTCCAAGTAGCCAGAACTATAGACATGCGCTATCATGCCTGGCTATTTTTTTATTTATTGTAGAGACGAGGTCTCGCCAAGTTGCCCAGGTAGGTCTCAAACCCCGGGCTCAGGCAATCCACTCACCTCAGCCTCCCAAGGTGCTGGGATTACAGGCTGAGCCAGCTGGCTAAATTAACCATTTTAAAAGCTTTTAGACTTTAGGGGTTTTTTTTGTTGTTGTTGTTGTTTTTCACATACTATGTTTTTTCTTTTTTTGTCAGTCTCACTCTTTTGCCCAGGCTGGAGTGCAGTGGCATGCTCATGGCTACTGCAGCCTCAACCTCCTGAGCTCAAGTAATCCACCTCAGTCTTCCAAGTAGCTAGAACTACAGGTGTGCACCACCACACCTGTCTAATTTTTTTGATTTATTGTTGAGATGAGGTCTTGCCAAGTTGCCCAGGCTGGTCTCGAACCCCTAGGTTCAGTCAATCCTCTTGTCTCCACCTCCCAAATTTCTGAGATTTCAGGTGAGCCACCTCACCAGCCTTTGACTTACTACTGATTTTTCTTTTCAGTAGTAATAGGCATTTCTGGTTTTATATTATTATAGTGGCTTAAATAAGTAAACTATGCCACTAAAAAAAACAAAAGCTATTACGCTTAGCTACCCAGTCTTTGGGCTGTGACAACCACAAGAAAGGTCTCAGGCAAAGAGCAAATTATCCAGCATAGAAACCAACCTCAGTATGCTGTAAGGTAGAGAACAAATACTCTTCATAGACAGATGAAGAAAAACATAGGCAAGAAAAAAGTGGGATAATTTACAGCTGAAAATCAATTGTGAATAACTGTACTACTCTGCCAAACTCAATAGTTTGCCTGGAACTTCCAGTTCAAACAGTTTTGTAAAATAAATGCTTCCTCTTAGAATATGTAGCCAAAGTTGGGTGGTATCTCAGTGTAATTTTAATTTGCATTTCTTTGATGACTAGTGAGGCTGAGCATTTTTTCATGTATCTGTTGGCTGAGATACCACCTAACTCCAGTCAGGATGGCCATCATCAATAACTCAAAAAACAACAGATGCTGAAGGGATGCAGTGAAAAGAGAACACTTCTACACTCTTGGTGGGAGTGTCAACTAGTACATCCTCTGTGGAAAACAGTGTGGTGATTCCTAAAAGATCTAAAAATCTACCTTTCATATGACCCTGCAGTCCCCCTAAAGGAAATATACCCGGAAGAACTCAAATCACTCTATAAAAAGATACCTGCACACATATGCTTATTGCAGTATTGTTCACAATAGCAAGAACATGGAACCAACCGTGCTGCCCATCAAAAGAGGACTGGATTAAAAAATGTGGTATATAAACACAAAGGAATATTACACAGCCATAAAGAACAAAATCATGAACTTCGCAGCAACCTGGATGGACTTAGAGTCCACAATACTCAGTGAGCTTTCCCAGAAACCAAGAACTGACTATCACATGTTCTCACTCATAAGTGGACCTTGAACAATTATCATGATACTATAAGAAAAAGATTGGCAGTAGCAGGAAACTGGTGGGGGGTGGGGGGAACCAGGGCTGACGTAGTGGGAATCTGCTGGGGGAAGTGGGGCACACCTCATAACAAGAGTACCTGCATAATGAACATTTGTATACCTAACCATGAATTGTACCCCACATCTTTAAAATAAAAAAATTAAAAAGGGAAAAAAAGAAATAAATAAAAATGAAAAAAGAATATGTAGACAAAGAATAATATTTTAAATGCAGAAACACATAGTACTAATTTAAGAAATTTTGTGGTGACTCCTCCTATAATTTGGAAGAAAAAAAAAAAAGCCAAGCATGGTGGCTCACACCTGTAATCCTAGCATTTTAGGAGGCAGAGGTTAGAGGATTGCCTGAGCTCAGGGGTTCAAGACCAGCCTGGGCAACATGGCAAGACCTTGTCTCTACAATAAATAAAAAAATCAGCTGAGTGTGGTGGCACATGCCTGTGGTTCCAGCTACTTGGTTGGAAGGCTGAGATGGAAGAATCGCCCGAGTCCAGCAGGTCAAGGCTGCAGTGGCCGTGAGTGTGTCACTGCACTCCAGCCTGAATGACAAAGTGAGACTGCAACTCAAAAAAAAAAAAAAGAAGTTCTGTTAGAGGCCATTCCTTCTTTGTTGTTGTTGTCAAGATTATTTTTATTTTATTAAATTAATACATTTTATTACAAAGAAGACTTTAATCTGATTACCAAACAAAATTGCTTTCATTTTATATATGATAACTTTTATTTTAAGTATATCTTCACTGGAGATTTTTGTTGTTGTTGTTTATTTTCCAAATAGCTCTGCTATTAGATTCCTTATCTATATCTGGACTTTGATCTCTTCTACAAAATGAGGGTGTGGTGGGGAACTGGTGGGATAGATTAGACAATCTTGAAGGTTCATTATGGCTCTAATAATTTATGAATAAATACGGAAGCAAAAGTAAACATTCTTAAATAGCTGTTTTGAAAAAAAGCCCAGTACTGGTTGCAAAGAATCCTGGGTTCTAATTCTAAAGTCTTCTACTATTTGATGGCCCTGGGAAAGTAATTTAAGCTCCCAGGGCTACAGTTACCTCATTTGTATTGACAGGGATAAATTAGATAACTCCTAAATTTCATTCTAACTTTAAAATAAATACTTCCTAGAAAGCTAACTAATTTTCTTCTGGAAGTTTAAAATCAAAATGCCGACATGCACTTTAGTACACATAATATTATCTAAAAATATTTTCTTACTTTTTAATTTATAGTTGAGAAAGAATAAACTACATACTAGTAACTAAAAATAAAGTTATTTCTATTTCAATAAGATTGTAATATGTAGTATAATATGTAATGTGTAACACGCATTATTGCTCAATAAACCCAGAGATAAAATTCAATTTTAAACTCCTTGGTTTCTGTCTCTTTGTTCTTACATCTGCTATAGTCTGAATCAGAATTTTTGTGTCCCTCAAAAATTGATATGTTGAAACCTAACTCCAATGTGATGCAATTAAGTTGTGGAACCTTTGGGAGGTGACTAGTCATGAGAGTGGAGTCCTTAAGAATGAGATTCTTGCCCTTATGAAAGAGGTCAAAGGAAGTTTGTTTGTCCCTTTCACCTAGAAGGTACCACTTATGAACTGGAGACTGAGTCCTCACCAGATGATAAATCTGCCAGCACCTTGATCGTAGACTTCCCAGCCTCTAAAATGGAGAAGGAAACTATCGTTGTTTATAAATTACCCAGTCTATGATCTTTTGCTATAGCAGCCCAGATGGAGTAAGATACATCTAAGCACCATTGTATGCCTGAGTCCCTTCCCTCCAAGCATAGGTAATACCCATGTTCTCCATCCTCCCCGACCTCAGAAGTCCTAGTTGGCTCTGTAGCTTCTATTACAGAATGTGGGTCTCATGGGAACATCATGGGTCAGTGAGACCAGGAGCAAGATCCAAGGGACAGAGACAATTGCAATTAACTTTTGCCATTTTCTATCTTTAGTATTTTTACTATTAAGCAGTGAGACTCTCATATAGTGATTGCCCTTAATACCCAGAGTTGTTTGGCTTCTTTTAGCAGATCTCATCAAAATGATATTTCACTTGTTCTTTATTGTAGCTACTGCATAATCTACTTTGTACAGGTCTCCATATTTCTCAGCTATGGTTCCATTTATGAAATATAAAGGGAATCAGCAAACTAAGTTTTGAGTTATAACTATTCCACGATTCATTAGATTTAAAATTAATCTATTTTCTTAGTCAGTATAGTTTTTCCCCCTAAAAACTATATATAGCATATAAATAATCTTTTCCTTTGCCCAAATCTATTCTACTGATTTTCTTCCAAAGGCATAAGAGTGCTAAAGAACATATGTTGTTGGCTACCTGAGTAAGAACTATAGGCTGGACTAATCAGTTCACAACATGCATGACTTCTTCATAAGCCCTGGGAAGCAGAATTTTCTTTTTTCTAAGGCTAGCCAGAATGCTTCAAAGAAAGCCCACATATGAGCAGACTTCCTAAGCAGGGAATGTCAGACAGGAGAGATGAGCTAAGAGCACAAAACCACACTACAGTAAGTCCTATTCTGGACCAAATGAAAAGAAAAAAATAATATGTCCAGAATTCCAAGGCAGAGGAGGACTTTAAAAGAAATGCCTATTTAGGGCAGCTGGAGAGAGTACAGGGGTGGCATTCATTCAACTCCCCAATGAGTTCACCGAAATGGCCCAAGTGCCATCGGTCTGGATGAGACCCACGATGTGGAGAAGGGAGAGACACATAATTCTCACATTTCATTTAACTCATTCATTTCTTCCTCTCCACCTCTAGAGTTATTAGCACAGCTTTCAGTAATAGAAAAAGAACTGCCTCGAAAAACTCATTAGAATTTAAAGTAGGGAGAGTCTTGGATTGTTTTCAAAGGACTACTCATTCTAAGAGAGCATGAGGTACAAAAAAAAAAAAAAGAAGGTGTAGTGCATGTTTCAGAGGATTGATGCCACCTTCTTTCTGTAACTTCACATCATTTGTGAGTGAAAGAAACAAGGAGGCAATAATTCCAGACAATCTGCCTCTGAAAGCTCTGCCCTTTGATCACAGACAATAGGAGCAAAGGAAAAGGGAATCTTTTAGTCATTCTAGAAAAAGGACTAAGTCACTATATGGGAAAGAATATTAGATTGTCATCAAAGTTAAGAGACAATGAAGTGACAGCATATTTAAGATTTGGTAGAAAAAAATTAGAGTCAAGGATTGTGTAACAAGTCAAACTGACTTTTGAGAATAAAAGCCAGAGACAAACTTATGCACATGAGAAAGTCAAGGAATACTGGTCCCCTGTGCCCTTCCTAAGGAATCTACTAAAGAGCAACCAAATGCCTGGAGGAACATTAACATAAGATACATTTTAAATATATATTCACTTGTAAACCCAAAACTGAGCCATGGTTACAAGAAAGAATACAGTGTGTAATGACTATATACTCTGACAAGGCAGAGAAAGTAAAATGGGAGGAGAAGATTATGAGTGAAATAAGGTTGTTGATTGTCCATATTTAGTAACTAAAATTAAAGAGATAGTGCTTCATTCTGATGCTTAAAAAGAGGGAAAGCTTACCCGGGCGTGGTTGCACGCGCCTGTAGCTCCAGCTACTTGGAAGGGTAAGGCCCAGAGCCCAGCAGGTTGAGGCTACGGTGGCCGGGAGCAGCTACTGCACTCCAGTCTGGGTGACAGAGTGAGACTCCAACTCAACAAAAAAAAAAAAGAGGGAAAGCAGGGGAAAGAAAGAAGCTACTAAATAATTTCACTATTGCTCATAGTAGGAAACCAACAGAAAATGAGAAAGTGGGGAATAGAAGTTTCAAAAAGATATCAGAACAAAAATACTCGCTAGTTACCAAGGGGTATATTTTGAAAGGTATCTAAAGCAGGCCACATGAAATATTATACAAAAGGCTTCCATATCTATTTATTTATTTATTTATTTATATTTATTTATTTATTTTTTTGAGTTGGAGTCTCCCTCTGTCGCCCAGACTGGAGTGCAGTGGCCGCTCCCAGCCATCGCAGCCTCGACCTGCTGGGCTCCGGCGATCCTTCCGCCTCAGCCTTCCAAGTAGCCTGAATTACAGGCATGCGCTACCATGCCCGGTAGATTTTTTTGATTTATTGTAGAGATGAGATCTTGCTGCCCAGGGGGGTCTCGAACCCGCGGGCTCAGGCAATCCACTCACCTCAGACTCCCAAAGGCGCGGGATTACAGGCTGAGCCACTGAGCCCGGCTCCATATCTATTTAAATATGACGTAAAATAATATGACACAGCTGATCCCAAATATGTTTCTACATTACAAATTATAGATGTGTCTACATATAATATATTAATGTACATTGTTATGTAAAAAAAGAAAGGAGAAAATGTGCAGAGTATGTAAATTTATCTATAAGGGGAAGGAATATATAAACATGTATCTGCTTAAATTTAAAAACACAATGGAAGGATAAACAACACTTGTTTTTTAGTGGTTCCTTACCAGAGAGGGAGGAAGTAAGATGAAGAGGACAGAGATAGAATCTTGACACCTTTGGAAAGGTCATGTTTTGTAGATTTATCTTGAAATTATATATACCACTTATTAAATAATTATGTAAGAAAATTATATTTTTTTAATCCAAAAAGTAGAAAATGAAACAAATGAAACTTAATGTGTGTCACTGGGTTGGTGGTATATCCATACAGAAGAACAATTCCAAATGGCATTAAAACATTCTAGTAGTAACATAAGGGGGAACAAATCTAAAAACAACCCTAAACTCACTCTAGTAAAATCTCCAGTAAAATATACACTAAAAACAAAAAGAACCATTAAAAAAAGTTTTTAACTATTTGTAGCTGGCACATTATTGGAAGTATGTTGATACACATACTCAGAGATTGTTGTGCATCTTTATACTGCGGGATAAAGCAAATGAATAATGATGAAATACTCTAATTCTATCATTCTTAGTGTTATTGAGAACCATATTCTCAGAGTGAGAGAAAAGAGATACAAGTAAAAGGTCAAAGAGGTTAAGTAAAGATCCTATAGTGCTGAATTTAAGTGGCATGTATTAGTATGAACTCATGTTGGACTTTTTTTTTTTTGAAGTCTCAAAAATAGTTTTTCTGGAACTTTTTTTCCATAAAGAGTCTCATATTAGACCTTTTAAAAGCCTTTCAGCTCAGTTGAAGATTCATCTATGTCTATAGATACCTGTATGCATTCCTCTCTTCTCAAGGTCCTAAAATATCTTTTAAAATGCTTACATGGCAAATAATTACTCCTGCTATACTTTATGTAAATAATTGGGTCACATATAATAGGACTAAAATGTATTTTGCAAATAAATTGGTCCTACTATGATTTGTCTTTGGTTGAAATATGGGACTGAAGAGAGAAAAATTATGTTTTAGAAAAAACTATAATACGCTGTTATTAGATTCTAGCTTGTCCATTATTTTAGAGTTTTTATTATTTTCTAAAATGTGGACTGAATTCTGAATTCTCTTCTGGCTACACCTCCAAACTGATGTTCTCAAATTTTTTTTGACTTAGACTGAATGAAATTGCTATTGCTTTATTCCAAAGGCCCAGTAAGCTGAAGCTTACATCTAGTTATCTGGGCAAGAAAAAAACTCATCAGGTTGCTTTCTTCCTCTTTAACCAAAGATGCTTTAAAAGTGACATCTGGACACCTCAAGTGACTGCTCTCCAGATTCTAAGGGAATGGGTTTATAGACTGTTGCCAACAACATTCATCTCTAAGTTGTTACTTCATCATTTCACTCTGTCACCTCTGTTCTGACTTGAACTACCAGTGTTAAAATGATCCTAAGAGTATGTCTCAACTACTACTGTAAAGACAGGAAGAATATGGTGTTGGCGAGATCTGATCTCACCAGTTTTGTCAACTAGCATCACCACATCACCTCATAATAAAAATACGAGTTTCTTCATTTTAACCCAGAAAGGAAAAAAGCATTCTAAAGAGGTAAAATTTCTGGGTAGGAGGTTTTTTCTTGCTGCCAATATTGTCACAGTCTGTCAAAACACTAAGCCAGAGATCTGCAAACTTTTTCTGTAAGAGCCAGATAGTAAATACAGGCCATTTACAGGCCATAAATTACATAAATTACAAGCCATTTACAGGCCAAATTTTACAGGCCATACCGTCTCTGTCACATATACTCAACTCTATCATTGTAGCATGAAAGTAGCCACATACAATAAATACCCAACTAAAAAACTTGACTATGTTCCAATAAAACTTTACTGATAGATAATAAAGTTTACCTTCATATTATTTTTATATATCAGGAAATATTAATTTATACTTTCTTTCAAGCTGAGTGAGGTGGATCATGCCTGTAATTCCAATGCTTTGGGAGGTGGAGGCAAGAGGATTGCCTGAGCTCAGGGGTCTGACACCAGCCTGGGCAACTTGGCGAGACCTCATCTCTACAATAAACCAAAAACTCAGCTGGGCATGATGGTATGTGACTGTAGTTCCAGCTACTTGGAAGGCTAAGGCAGAATGATCACCTGAGTCCAGCAGGTCAAGGTTGTGGTGGCTGTGAGCATACCACTGCACTCCATCCTGGACGACAGAGTGAGACTCCAACTCAAAAAAGTAAAATAAAATAAAATTTCTTCCAACCATTTAAAAATAGAAAGAACATTCTTGCCAGGCTTGGTGGCTCAGCCTGTAATCCCACGCCTTTGGGAGGCTGAGGTGAGTGGATTGCCTGAGCCTGCGGGTTCGAGACCCGCCTGAGCGGCGAGACCTCATCTCTACAATAAATCAAAAAATCAGCTGGGCGTGGTAGCGCCCACCTGTAGTTCCGGCTACTCGGAAGGCTGAGGCGGAAGGATCGCCGGAGCCCGGCAGGTTGAGGGTGCGGTGGCCGGGAGCGGCCAACTGCACTCCAGTCTGGGCGACAGAGTGAGACTCCGACTCAAAGAAAAAAAAAAAAGAAAGAAAGAACATTCTTAGCTCGTGAGCTACCTATACCAAACAGTGTCAGGCTGCAGTTTGCCAACCCCTGCTCTAGGCTCTTTACCTGATTGGAGGTGGGCACCATTGACCCTGCACTGCTCCTGAGGAAAAGTGCTTCAAAAACTCCACAAGCCAGCCTAGAACTTTGTTAGAACCAAATACTACTTTCCATTTAGCACCACAAATCATCATGAAATTACCCATAAACTGTGAACCTCTTTAGTAAATCTGTCGGAATGCTTGCTTCTTCATTACCTTGATGTAGATAAAACTTCTACAAATTCCCAGAATATTAGATTTGCAACTTGCCTTCCAAAAGTCTCCTTCCTCATCTAAACTAATAGGATGCATTTAAGTTTAGAGCAAAAAGGTCCAAATCCCACTGGGCTTGTGTCCAAATTTCATGTGTTTGAAAACTGTATTCAATATAAGTGGTTTTAAAGTCACTTTTATTGAGATTCTAAGTATGAATTTTGATACCATAGGGTGATATAAGCCTATGTATTTAATTCTCAGCCCTACTGACTTGACTGAAAATAAGAGAAACTCCGGAAATGAGGGAGGGTGCCAATGACACACTCGATGGGGGAAAGGGAGGGGAAGGAGAGGAGGAAGAAGAGGAAGAGAAAAAGAAAAATGAATAAAACGTTCCTGAATGCCATTAAGACTTGAGTTTTTAATTTTAAAGACTTAATTATATTTAAATCTAATGGGAAAAAATGTACAACTGGACAGATACTGATACAATTTCTGAATTTCAAAGATAAAGAAAAATATTTCTAGAAATATTTTATCCAGAAAGAGAGGAAAAAAAGTAAGCATTCAACAAAGAAAAGACAATGAGTTTGACATTAGCTTTTATTCTACAATACTTTAAAGTTAGATGACAGTACTTAAAAGAATGTTAAGAGTTCTTAGGGAATAGACTATAACCCTGTGAGGTTCATACACAATGGCAACAGCACCTCTCAGATATGTAGGAACTCATAAAGATGACCCACTTATTTTTCCTCAACAAATTACTCAGTGTTTACCAATAACTACAAATAAAGTCAGAATACAATTCCAGCAATTGAAGAGAGTATAAAAAAACGAGTGGTAAATAATGAGTATGACAAAAATTAAATAAAATAATAGGTGTGGTTAACATATTGTGATGCTTATATTAACATGAAGAAAATAATTTAAGAAAGATGATTTTAAAAAAACATAAGGATAAAAATTCATATTTTAAGTCCCAGATTATGTAAACAAAATTACTGGTTTAAAGAGGGGTGGCCCACACAAAAAAGAATGTATATTTCCTGTTTTATAGGATAAGAAAAATATCGTTTTCTTCTTGGTAAAAACAGAAATATCAATTTTTCAATTATGTTCTTTTAAAATTTAAAGACAATAATTGTTAAAAAGAAATCTAATGAATATCAGAGAACTTTGGCTTCAGACAAACTAAGTTTGAGACTCAGCTGTCACAAATCATTTGAATTTGGATAAATTATTAATATATCTAAGCTTTAGTGATCTCATCTACAAAACAAAAATAATAATCTCTTTATGTGATCATTTTTAAATGAAATATATATACTGCCTGACACATGGTAAATGTGGAGAGTTGGCCATTATTAGTAATAATAAAAGTCTACAACTGGACAGATACTGACTGACACAATTTCTGAATTTCAAAGATAAATATAAATTTAAAAATAAAAAAATTATTTTAAAATTTTATTTTAAAAATAAAATTTCAAAGATAAGTATAACAAAAGTCAGAGAAAGAAAATGACAAGTAAGGTTAATAGATGTTTTTCTATAAATTTTCAATTGAAAACAAAGACCCTCAGACAAGATTTTTTAAAATATAGCTTCTGCATATGCTATTTTTAGAAAGACACACCATTCATTCACTCAACAAATATGTGAGTGCTTACTCTGTACTAGACACTCTTCTAGGTTCTAGGGATATAGTAAGAAACAAAATACAAAGGCTTGGACTGTACAAATACTGAAGGCAACATAATCTGGGCAGAAGGTAGCAAGGATAAAGGTCTTCAGACTGGGATGGGCCTATCTATGTTCAAGAAATGTAAGGTGATCAGTGTGGCTTAAGCCAGTGAGCAGGAGAGAGAAGGGTGAGTTCAGAGAGAAAATTGTGAGAGGTGGAATAGACTTTGTAGGGCCTTTGGGGCCTTGTCTGGACTTTGAATTTTACTCTAAATGAAAAGGTAAGCAACCGGAGAACCCTAAGCATGAGTGACAGGATCAAACTTCCCTTCTTCCTGTAAGATCTTTCTATTTGCTGTACTAAATGGAAATAGACAGGAAGTCAGTAAAAGTGAAGGCAGAGAGATCAGTTAGAAAATTAACGTAATAATCCAGGAAAGAGATGGCAGTAGGCTAGATCAGAGTGGTAGCAGTAAAGGTGGTAAGTAGTTGGAATCTTCTGGATTTGGGGGATTCCTTGACAAGATTTGTTAACTGTTTGGATGCGGAGGGTATGAGAAAAAGAGGAGTCATGGATGAATCCAAGTTTATTGGCTAGAACGATGTAAAGGATGTGGCTGTCAGCAGCTATGATGGGAACAGCAAGGTAAGAGCAGGTGTGGAGGAATATAAGCAAGCATTCAGTTTTAGGTGTATGAAACCTGAGGTGCTCTTAAGTGGGGAAAGGAAAAGTTAAAGTAATGGACAGCCAGATATATTTGAATCTGGAGCAGCCAGAACCAGAAAAGTAAATTTGATAGTTATCAGCATAGAATGGCACTTAAAAGCATGAAGCTAAGACAGAGCACCCAGGAAATAGATGTAGACTGAGAAGAGAAGGCCAAGGACTAAGATCTGAAATGCATCATCATTCATAGATGGATGGGAAGAGGAGGAACCAACAAGGGAGACAGAGAAAGAATGGCTAATGAAGTAGAATAAAATTCAGAAGACTCAGTGGGCAGGGAAGACAAGGAAGAAAGAGGGTAGGGAGGACAAGGATTATGAGCAACTGTGCCAAACGCTGCTGATAGGACAAGGAAAATAAGGATTTAGAACTGGCCACTGGGTTTAACATTAAAGGGATGCTGGTGACTTTGAGAAGGTCACTGGAGACTTTGACAAGGATGGACTGAGGGGCAGTGGGAGTAAATGTCTAAGAGACAGACTAGAAGAAAGGGAGGCAAGAAATTAAAGAAGATAACACACAACTCTTCCTGAGGTCCTTTACTCTGAGAAGGAGCAGAGAACTGGGAAAGTCAGTTACTCAAGAGAAAAATGGAATCAAGAGAGAGTTGTAAATATCAGGACATTGGTCTGTTGATAGAAGAGAGAAAAGTATATTGCTATAGTGCCACGAATTTTTAAAAATCAAAAGGTAAACAATTTAAGATTAGACAAAGTAGAATTAAGACAGAAAGCATTAAATGGGACAGAAATTAACATATATTTGACTGATAAACAATGGAACAGACTTTAAAAGTTGTTAAAGTAGTATTCTCCAAAAGAATACTGCACCCTGATGAATTTATGGGCAAAACTGATGAATGATCATTTATTTGCAGTTAAACTGATCCAGACAATAAAAGGAAGAAAAATATTTCTTTTTTTTTTTTTTTTGAGCTGGAGTCTCATTCTGTCGCCCAGACTGGAGTGCAGTGGCTGCTTCCGGCCACCGCAGCCTCGACCTGCTGGGCTCCAGCGATCCTTCCGCCTCAGTCTTCTGAGTAGCTGAACTACAGGCCCGCACTACCACACCCAGAAAGTTTTTTTTTTTAATTTATTTATTGTAGAGATGAGGTCTCACCAAGTTGTCCAGGCAGGTCTCGAACCCCCGGGCTCAGGCAATCCACTCACCTCAGCCTCCCAAAGGCGCGAGATTACAGGCTGAGCCACTGAGCCTGGCCAAAAAATATTTCAATTAATTTGAACAGCTAGCAGAAACCAGTATCAAAAATTAGCAGAGAAGAAAAAAAATCAAATCATTGTTTGAAAAATTGATTTAAAAAAGAACTAAATAAAATATAAGTAAATTAAATCCAGCAATATATTATAAGAAAAACCTAGGCACAATTTATTCCAGGAATACAAGGATGGTTCAACACAGACAATATAACTTTAATCATATTGTTATATAAAAGCAGAAAAAAATTTAAATCATCTCAATAGGTATTAAAAGATTATTTAATACAACTTCAATTAATATTAAGATAAAAATTATTGACTTAGACATTAAAAGGTATTGCTTCAGTATGATAAAGAGTAACTATTTGAAACCAATAGCCAACAAAAGTCATACATAATGAAACAAGAACAAGAGAAAACTGTCAGCCACTATTTTTTTCAATGATGTCCTGAAAGTTTTAGACATTATAATCAAACAATAAAAAGATATCTTTAAAGGTATAACTGTAAAGGTATAAAATTCATCACTCTTGCAAATATATAGCAATTTGACTAGAATATACAAAAGATTGAAATGAAAATTTATTAAAAAGAATTTTTTTTTAGTTCAGTAAAATGGCAGAATGTCAAAAGCATATAGAAATAAATGGCCTTTTGCAGACTAATCTGGGAAGGTTTCTGATTTGAAATTCTGTTTATAAAAGCAAGCCCCACCAAAACCCCTCTGGTACAGTGTTTTAGAATAAAAATGTAATGTGTGCCACACATGTAATTTGAGATAGCCCAGTTGCCACATAAAAAACACAAATAAAAAATATATGATACGTAATTCAAAAAGCCAAAATATTATCTCAATATATCTAATAAATATTTTTAATGACTTTTTTCCCACTGAGTCTTTAAAATCTAGGGTTTTTCAGTAGTTAGTCTGCTTGCTTGTTTTACACATACAGCATATTTCAATACAGAACATCCACATTTCACTAGCCGCCTGGGGCCAATAGCTATTGGATTGGACAGTGCGGCTCTCGTATCCCAGGTATATGCCTAAGAAGATATGTGCAGGACTTAGAAAATTGAACACGCCAAAACATCTACAGAACATGGAAGGGGATTTCAGTAAAAGGACAATATAGTTGACGTACTCCTAGATGGGAAGTCACAGGACTATAAAGATAAGATTTTATCTTGTAGATTATTACATAAATTCAACACAAGCCTAATCAAAAATGACATTTTTGCTGAGGATCTGACAAAATGATTCCAAAAGCTGTAAGCACAAATATACAAGCATATCAAGAAAATATAAAAATGATAAGTAAAAAGAATTGGAATTTGCAATTCCAATTAATTATTATCAAATATTTACATGTTATCAATGTATAAAAATTATGACAATGTGACAGTGGTAGCTCAACAAAGAGACTGTAAGAACTAATGTAGATAAGAATTGGTAGAGTATATGATAAAGGGAGAATTAAAAATAAGTGGGAAATGAATATTTGTAAATATATGGTAGTCTGGCCACTTACAAAAAAACATAAAGTATTATATCTATTTTATACATAGATATATCTATATATTTATAAATATATCTATTTTATTAGTAAAAACTGCAATTAGTCAAAGACTTAAATGAAAAACTATAAAGCAGTAAAGTGATCAAATAAATCTATATTGAATATTCATATAATTTTAGATTGGGAAAAGTTGTTCTAGAACAAAAAGTATAAAGAAAGAGAGTAATAGATTTTGTGACAAAATCTTCTCTTTATCAAAAACATAAATAAAAAGCTAATTTCCAAACTGGTGAAATGATTCCAACTTATACCTGATATATAAACAGCTTTTATAGATCATTAAGAGAACAATCAAAAAGAAAAAAAAAAAAAAAAAGAATGGTCTAAGGACATGAACAGGCCAATTCCCACAAGAAAACACAAATTCTCGCTGGGCTCAGTGGCTCAGCCTGTAATCCCGTGCCTTTGGGAGGCTGTGGTGAGTGGATTGCCTTAGCCCGCGGGTTCGAGAACCGCCTAGGCAGGTGAGACCTCATCTCTACAATAAATCAAAAAAAAAAAAAAAAATTAGCCGGGCGTGGTAGCGTGCGCCTGTAGTTCCAGCTACCTGGAAGGCTGAGGAGGAAGGATTGCTGGAGACCAGCAGTTCGAGGCTGCGGTGGCCGGGAGCGGCCACTGCACTCCAGTCTGGGTGACAGTGAGACTCCAACTCAAAAATAAAATAAAATAAAATAAAATACAAATTCTCACCTATCAAGCCAAAGATAAAAAGATGATGATCATGCCTGATAAGAATGCAAAGAAATGGGCAGTTGATAAAAACAACCTTTATTGAAGGAAACCTGACAGTTTATGTGAAATTCCTTAAATATGTATGCAGTCATGTGCCATATAACAACGTTTCAGTCAATGATGTACCACATATGTGATGGTGATCCCATAAGATCAGAATGGTGCTGAAACATTTCTATCACCTAGTGACATCATGGTCATCATAACATAGTAGCACAACACATTACTCATGTGTTTGTGTATAGTACATAATACTTGATAATGATCACAAATGACTACGTAACTGGTTTGTGTATTTGTTATACTATATTTTGTATTGTTAATGCGTGTATGCGCCTTCCATTTATTTTTTAAAAAGTTAACTGCAAAATAGCCTCAGGCAGGTACTTCAGGAGGTACTCCAGAAGAAGGCATTGTTATCACAGGAGCTGAAAGCTCCACATATTACTGTCCCTGAAGACCTTCAGTGGGACAAGATGTAGAGACAGAAGACAATGACACTGGCGATCCTAACACTGTGTAGACCCAGGCAAATGTGTGTGTTTGTACCTTAGCTTTTAATTACAGAGTTTAAAAAGTAAAAAGTTAAAAATGTTAAAAATAGAAATCTTACAGAATAAGGACACAAAGAAATATTTTAGTACAGCTTCACAACAGGTGTGTGTTTAAGTGTCATGTTATTATAAAAGAGTCAAAATGTTTTAAAAAATTAAGTTTAAAAACTAAAAATGTTACAATAAGCTAAGGTGAATTTACAATTGAAGAAAGAAAAGCATTTTTATAAATTGAGTGTTCTCTAAGTATACGGTATTTATAGCCTACAGTAGTATAAAATAATATCCTAGGCCTTCACATTCTTTCACCACTCACTCACCAACTCACTTAGAGCAAGTTCCAGTTCTGCAAGCTCCACTCATGCTAAGTACTCTATACAGGTAGACCATGCTTTATCTCTTACACCGAATTTTTACAGTTTAAGTACAAAAATATCTCCCATTGTGTTATAACTGCCTATAATATTCAGTACAGTAATATGCTCTACAGCGTTGTAGCCTAGGCAATGCCATATGGCCTAGGTGTGTCATAGGCTATACCATATAGGTTTGTGTAAATACACTCTATGATGTTAACACAATGACAAAATAGCCTAACAACCCATTTCTCAGAATGTAGCTCTGCTATTAAGTGACACATAACTAAATCTTTCCACTTATATGATGTACCTAGACTACACAAATCACAGAGGCAGAAAGTAAAGTAGAGATTACCAGGGGCTCCAAGGGAGAGTGAATGGGAAACTATTTTAATGGGTAGAGTTTCTGTTTGGAATGATAAAAACATTCTGGAAATGGATAGAGGTAATGATTGCAAGACATTGTGAATATGCTTAGTGCCACGGAATTGTACACTTAAAATTGTTAAAATTGTAAATGTTTTGTTACATATATTTTATAATTTTTAAAACTTCCATTACATGACTATGAAGTTTAGTAAACTGGTCTCCTATTATTGAACATTTAGGTTCTTTTTTCAAGTTTTTAGCAGTTAAAAATAACAAAGTAAATAAAAATAACATAAAAATATGTATCCTTTGACCTAACATTTTTATTTTGGGGTATTTCTCTTATGGTAATATTAAGAATATGTGTAAAGATATATTTCCTCCTGGCACTATTTGTAACAGAAAAAAAAAAAAAAATCAGAAACCTAAATAACTAGCATAAAAGATTGTCAAATAAATTATGGTACATAATGGAAAATTAGGAAATCACTAAAAAATATACTGCAGATATATATCTTTTGCTATTAATGGGGATAAATTATTAAAAATAATATGGGTGATATAATAAACTTTAAAGGAAGTAAATGTTCATGCGTGCATAAGGAAGTATCTGGAAGACTATATCTGCCAGTGGTTGTCTCTGAGTAAATGGGATTTCACTGCTTTCTCATGCTCTTTTTGAATGTATTTTCTGATTTTTCTGCAATGAACACAAACTTGTTTTGCAAAAAGAAAAAAATAAAAGAAACTTAGTTTTGAATAAAACATATATAACTCCTAGTTATTTTTCCTTTCCTAGAAGCAACACTGTGCCTTTGTGCACCATACAAAGTGCCCTCCCCAAAAGAAAAACAAAATGCCAAATAAAAGACCATTTATAGGTTATTTATTATATGAAACCAGTCAATAATTATTCCCCCAATCTGAGTAACTAGAATTAGATTATATTGAGACATCCTTTGGGCTTTGGGTTTGCTTCTGAGTTGGCCATAGTAGGTATATGTACAAAGCATTAATGAAAATGCTTTCTACTTTTGCCAGTGAGGTGGGTTTTCTTTTACAAATGAGGAAGATGATAACCCTGCAGAGTAAGTCTACATACAAAGTGAGACGTTCAAGTATCTGAATGGAACCTAGTAAAATTAAAGCAAGAAAACTATAGTGCCTTTAAGAGTATTCTGAAAGCTTATACAGTTATAGAAGGAATAATACTGTAAGTTTGGAAGTATAGGCAAAGAGATCCAATCCTAAAGGCATTTTTGTTTGAGTGTCCCACACATTAAGCTGTAAATCAGGAACAGGAAATTTGAAATCATTAAGGTCACATATTTATAACACCATATTCAATTAGGTTAGAAAAGTGCAATATCTGTCATCATGTCATAAAAAGATGTGTTTTTCTTTCAGATCTCTTATAAAGAAAAGCTCCCTACATTGTTACAGATAGGGCTGTTTTCAATCAGTTACAAGGAGCAATTCAATTACTAGATGGTTTAGTGCAGTAACTGACTCCAGACTAATTTAATTTATTTAGGTCTCTAAAGATCAATTGATCTGATTTGTCCCATCCCTAAAGGCTGTTTAGTAAAAATTCAGACTTAAATACCTAGAAATGAAATCCAAAACCTTGGCCAATTTCACACTATTTAGGTCATCTTGCAAACTTTCAGCTAGTCATGTAAGAGTGCTCTCTTGGCCCTCAGACTACTGAAAGCTACTTAGCTTCATGTACATGTGAGCGCTCCACATCAGGATGCTTATTTAATAAGTAAAAAATGTGGGCAAATGCATTATCAAATCTGTTGTTCTAAAGGGCAGTCAGACTGGGTACTCCTATCTCATGAGCCTGTATACAACTACAGGGCTATTTTTATTCCAGGAGCAGTTTATTAAGGCATTAAAAGTAGAGTTAGATAGGGGTAAAAACAGTTCGATGAAATGTTCATCTAACAAAATAAGGAACTTATAATTATTTTACATTTTTAGATTTATAAAGTGCTGTCATAAAGGTCATCTTACTTGATTCTCACAATAAACCACTGAAGTGAGCAGGGTTATTTTTTCCATTTTCTACATGAGGTAACAGACTTAGAGGTCCAGTGATTTCTCCAGGATCACTCTCTCAGGAAAATGTACTCTCTAACCCATGACTTTTTTCTCCCAGTACATCATGCTTAACCCCTGATCTGAGACAGAAGATATAATGTACACTACAAAAGCACATCAGTATTTCCCCCTGAATCACCGACTTTGTTCTTATTTGATACATAAATAAAACTGAGAAAAAGTTCACTTATAATAGCCCCAGCTACATACACCCAGCCTGTATCAGAGCTAAAGTCACACCTAAATGAAGTAGCCTTGTAAGTGGACTCCCTTGTTGCTCATACTACTGGTCCCATATTCTCACTGTCTGACATCCTACCTAATTGGAGAGTTATCCACTTGCCTTCTGTCTGCATTTTGCAGTGGGATTTTAACCTCAAACTCAAGTTTCTTTCCCAGATCTCAACCGTCCTAATCACTTGTCAGCCTCTCCAACTAATTAATCTTTCTTTTCTACTAAAATTCCACAGTTCTGTCCAACATTCAGCCTCTCCTGCTGGCTTCTATGCCTCCTGACTGAGCCTCTAAATCTGTTTCCCCAAATCAAAGCTCCTGCCTATGTACTGCCATTTGGCAAGACTTAGGAAGAATCAGATAGAGGGGTTGCTAAATACGTTAATTTGTCTCTTAATTTGAGTTGCCAAGACAGGTTGTGCAGAAGTGCCAAGGTTAGCAGATGTGGTCATGTGGTAGGTAACAAAGAGTCTGGTAGA
Organism: Carlito syrichta; assembly: GCF_000164805.1. Classification (NCBI taxonomy): domain Eukaryota; kingdom Metazoa; phylum Chordata; class Mammalia; order Primates; family Tarsiidae; genus Carlito; species Carlito syrichta. The sequence continues at coordinate 286,063 of NW_007249278.1, read as the reverse complement.
AAAATGTAGCAGTTAGCAGGGCAATCACACAAAGATATGGAGATAAAGTAAACTGGAGGGCTGGTGGCTTGGGTACCCCCATCAATAAATTCATAGGCCCAAATAAAAGAATAAGTGACTGTGTTTAAGAAATACAAATAATCTTCTCTTTGAAAAACATAATTTCTGACTTTCAAACTGGGAAAACTATAGATCTCAATACAGTCATTACCCATCAGCCAGGTGGTCTCACGTCACATGAACCATTTCAATTGAGCAAAAAGTAGGGTAAGTTAGAGGCACATGATTTGTCATGTGTCTTCTTAGAGGTCCTGAGCCTGATGTCAGTCCTATTAAATATAAACAGTCCATGCTTTAGGTAAAATTATGTGACCTAGAATTAAACTACAGCCCCTTGTTTCAAAATCCCAATCAACAACACTTACGTCTTTCTGTTAGCAAATACATAAGCTTCAGAAGATAAAAGGCTATTATGGTTCTGTTTCTCTGCAGACTGCCACTCATCGAGACATGAAGGTTAAAAACATCAAGAAGACTAAGCTTTGATAAAAACAGTCCTGTTTTTTACAGTAGAATAAATCTTCTGACCAAAGAAACCACTTTACTCAGAAATTGAGCTTATAATAAATCCAGTGGCAACAGCTGACAAGACTCAACGAGGTGCATACCTACAGAGTTTATAACTGGAAGGAAGAGGGGTTCAGAGAATTGGAGGCTACACACAGTAAGGTTACGGTCCACTGGTGTCAAAAGAAGTAGGTTCTTACTCTCTCTTCTCTTGATCTTATCTGAACAAGAAATTTCTCAGAAAATTCTCATTACCTCTCAATGTCAGTGAGCCTGGAGGAGTCCCGGAATCCTTTGGCAAAAGGATTGCTATCTATTTTCAGCTTGGTAATCTGGAAAGGAAAAAATGGGTACAAAACAATATCATTTCTGAGGTAAAGGAAGTAAAATCAGAAATCAGAAAATCAGGGTCTGTTCATTAGGTTGTAGAAAAACACACCAAGAACATACTAATGTCTCTCAGTAGTATGAGAAGGGTGGGAAGTACCAGACAAGTTTTCATGGGGATAGATCACAGCCAGGTGGGATGGTAGGGGAAGGTCTCTGAGAGAAAGAGGTATCTGAGGATGGGCTGGAGGCCAATGGATAGATACAATTGGGGTTGGAGGCCTTTCAGGCAAAGGTAGGCATGAACTGCAGTGTGAAGTATTTAAGAGATTAGTGAAAGGCCAGGGCCAAACTGGGAAGTTGCGGGAGCTGCCTAAATGGAGAGTTATACAGAATTCCATCATTGGTGGGGAGTAGGGAATAAAAGCAAGAACGCTGTCTCATTCTGTCCTGACAACATCTTCTGTTAATACTATGAGTACATATACATCCATAATAGATAAAAAGAGTAAATGGCCAATAATAGCCTCATGTTCAATATTATATTGATATATATGACATAAACACAAGATACAAAGCCTTCAGAATATAAATGTACTTCTGTTCCCCTTTCCATTCGACTAAATTAGAATCAAATGAGTACGTCTTTTGTTATCGTTCCATATGTCTATTTCCATATTCATAAAGTCTATGCTCATACAGAAAAAATACAACCTAGTAAAAATCACAAACTGAAGTTTTAAGTGCTATGCAATAGCATTCATAATTTCCATAATACTAATATACATATAGAAAGATCCATCACATCACATGCATGTCTGTCTGCAGGAAAATATATTAGGTTGCAAAGAAAAAATAAAGGAAACACTGATTAAAAGATACTCAACACAGAAAATCCCTAAATGTCAGAGCTGAAAGGAACCTGAGAGAACATGTAGCCCATGGTATCATCTAACAGATAATCACACTGAGGCACAAAGAGCACAAGGACCAAAATACAGCTAATCAGTTGCTGAGTTAGAACCAAGGAAACCTTTAAGGAGTCATAGCTCCTTAGTATCAAAATTAGACCCATATTGATTTTTAGAGGAAAACACAGGCAAATATTCTTAACAGGGAAAAAGATTACCAATTAAAGCATGTCTTCTTCTTTCAAAGTAAGAAGTAAATGATCAAAACAGATAGTTTGAAATACTATTTTGTCCCAAAGCAAACATTCCTCTGATCAGAGTCTATCTACAGTTCATTTTAAACCAATGACACCCGAATAATTTCTTTCTTCATTACAAAATAAAGGAGCTTTTTTCCTTTTTCACATGTGAGTTAAAACAAGGCACAAACTGCAAAGAAGCTATTTACCTCACTTGAAGTGGAACCCCCATAACCAGCCCAATCAGAGAGACTCCTCTTCTCTATCAACAACACTGACACGTTATAAGATTAATCCTTTGATAAGATTAGTTTTAAGGGCATTTTACAATGCCTCAGAAATGTTCATTTTTAGCCCATGAACATTCACTTTAGAGCAGCTGAAGAAAATAGCTAATTTTCTTTTCAACCTAGTTACAGAAATTGGTAAACAGGAAAGGAAATAGTAGATAAATAACAAACCCATTCTCAATAGATAGCAACCATTACTTAAAGTAGGCATATAAAGGAATATGTAGGAAGACCTGAGGTTGCCTCTAAAATGTTGCCATCAGGAGTTTATAGAGAACTTTTCTCACACATGGCCACAGCCACTGGTTTCTAAAGAGTGAAGTCTGTTTCAGTCATTCATTTAGACTAGAACATATTTTTAAAGTCAATTTTGGGGGAAAAGGGGAATATTTTTATTTGTTTGAAATAGATTTTAAACATCTTTTAAAGTCCAGGCAATCAATATGTTTCAAGATTATAAATACTAACAAGAATTTAAAACCCTCAAAGACAAGAGCTATATCTTTCTATGGAACAATTATATTTTAAAATATTTTCTATTTCTAAAATGCTGTATAGTTCATGAACATACTTTCTCAATAATCCACCAACAAATATTTAATTGATTGCCATGCACATACACTATACTAGATGTCAGAGGGAACAAAGATAGAAAACACATGATTTCTGTCTCAGTGGAGCTTAAGATTTCATGGAGCAGGCAGTGACACACATAGCTAACCAGAAAGGGAAGTAGCATTAAATGCCACTAAAAAAAGGTGGCACTACATTCACTGCCTGGTTACTGGCATAATAATTCAATGAAAATTTCAAACTGAAACTGTGGGACTGAGCAATAAAGGTAAAGCTACCTTCAAATAGCACATTTATAAAATTCAAAAGTAAATGGACTTGCCAATGGATACAATGTTCCAGAGACAATGACAGATGACATATTTGATGGAAAAACTAATTTTGAAAAAAGTTCTCTTGCAGTCAACCCTCTAAATTGTGAACTATATCAAATTTTTTCTTTACAAACTAAAAGGATAGAAAGTATTGGCTACCTGTTATAATGATTAAAGATGAACTTTGAGCCAGGCTTGGTGGCTCAGCCTGTAATCCTGCGCCTTTGGGAGGCTGAGGTGAATGGATTGCCTGAGCCCGCGGGTTCGAGACCCGCCTGGGTAGGTGCGACCTCATCTCTACAATAAATCAGAAAATTAGCCGGGCGTGGTAGCGCGTGCCTGTAGTTCCAACTACGTGGAAGGCTGAGGCGGAAGGATTGCCAGAGCCCAGCAGGTTGAGGCTGCAGTGGCTGGGAGCGGCCACTGCACTCTAGTCTGGGAGACAGAGTGAGACTCCAACTCAAAAAAAAAAAAAAGGACTTTAATATACTTTATCCTTGAAAAGAATTTTGAAAATTACAGGTGTTGTTCTTTATATTCTCAAATAGCAAGGTATAGTGGCTCAGAATATGATAACTATAGAGTCATCTTAAATCCTTCAGTGCCCTAATGCCACAAAGAGAATGCATACTCTCAAAACATCTGGGTTGCTCAATTGGTATGTCACCATATCTAATAATATTGCTACACTTTGAATAAGAAAGTGAATTAACTTCAACATGAGTTTTCAGATTTATTAGAATTTTCTCTGATTGTGAGAATTATCTGTCTCCAATATCATTTTAATCCAGCTTTTATAATTCCCAGGAGTATCAGTGGTAACTTTTTTCCTTTACATTTTGATATAATTTCAAACTTCAGAAAAGTTTTGAGACTAGGACAAGGTACTCTTATACACCTAGATTTACCAATCAGTTGCAGCAATAATTTACAATTTTAGTGTACTAATTAGAAAAAGAATTCAAGACAATTACCAGGTATTTATTTTCTCTATGGGCTACTTTAATTCTGAGAAAAATAATTGCTTTTGGATATGAGAAGAGAAAAATGCTGAAGAGATCTATTACCACAAAAATTCTATGAGGGCTCTGGGTTGATACTATATTCCTGAACAGGTTTTTACAAAGTACAAATTAGCAGCATAGAGATTGTGGGTTAAACTCCTGAGTGAGCCCACCATGCTCCTTGCAGTCCACCATTACCAGACTGACTCTACCAGGGTGTCAGTCTAGTTGAGCTTTACTTTAAGACAAATAACATTCAGAAAAAAACATTTTCATCTTTTTACCAATTACAGACTAGATGAAACTGGGAGTTTACAAAAAAAAATTTTTTTTAATCTTAAGATAAATTATAAATAAAAAAACTTTAATGTCCTAGGTAATCACACATTTTTAAAAGGTCAGGCAGATTGTATGCTGTATTTAAATAAAAACCAGTTGTTATACAGAAACAATTTTATTTTCCCCCTCAGAGACAGGGTCTTGCTCTGGTACTAGGCTGGAGTGCAGTGGCATGATCATAGCTCACTGCAGCCTTGAACTCCTGGACTCAAACAATCTTCCCACATCAGCCTCCCAAAGTGCTAGGATTACAGGAGTGAGTCACCATACACAGTGCCAGAAATTCATTTTTGAAGGTATAGCTTTACATCTCTTTATGAAATGTGGACTAACTGAAAAACGCATTTGAGAATTGATGAGAAAAAAGGAGGTGAGTTAGTGATTTTAGCTGGGCATCATTTCATTCATGTTCTAACACAGTATACCTGTAGCTTGTAATGTTATTAAGCAATATCACCCTTGTCAAAGGCAATACTAGAAGTGTCAAACATGTATCAACTACCAAACATCGCATGTAAACAAACTAGAGAAATAGCTTCTTAACACTGCAAAAACTAGTATTAAAAGCAGCAATGTTTCTCACTTCATGAAGAGAAAGCATTAACAAGTAAGGATAGTAGTAAATGTGCTTAAGGAATCCTGCTTTGAGTGTGTGTCTACACAATACAACCCTGTTTGTTCACATATTATTTCAATAATACAGAACATAATGCAATTCCTAACCAGAGTAGTCATTTCTTCAACATCTCCGTTATCTGTAAATAAATATATGCATAATTGGAGGGTTGATTTTTTACATAACCAGCTGTGCAAAAGAGGAACACTTGCAGTGGTTATTCTCTGGGATATCACTAGACTTGGAATCCAGCTAGGGTTCTCAGCCACAAGGTGAAATTGGCCCTCAGAGACCATTTCTCCAATTATCAGGAAAAGATCTGACCAAATGCATTTAAAAATGAAACCTGACCTACACTTCAACTCTACAGAAATGGTCTGCCTGCTCAAAAATAATGCATGACCTTTAAAGCTTAAATTATAAAATAGTTTGTTGAAAGTGTAATGTATTTAGCTTTCATCTAATAATGTAAAGAAATGCAATCATTCTCTTGAAAAAACCAAAGAAAGAAATAGTGGAAAGGTCCCATTTTCATTACTTACAAATGAAACTACCAGCCACAATAAATGAGAAGTTTTTTCCCACAAATTCCATTGTAAACTTTAATTGGATTTTAATGGACATAAAAATAAAAGTCCTATCAAAAGCTTAAAATAGATGAAAGTGATACTAAATGTAAACTTTTAAATCTTCCTCTCTTTCATCTTTTCTATTTTTTGATGAAAAATGTCTAATAGTTATAATATACTTAGTAAATATTTACTTTATTTATTTCCTATATATTTATTTTATAATATATTTGCTATGGGAAAATCAGTACACAAATTGTAGCTGTGAAGACACAGTAGATGGGAGGAGGCCTAGAAAAAGTCAAGGATAACTTTAGAAAATGGCACAGAACTAATGGAAATGCTAACACCCACACCGATTTATATTAATTAAGCACTTGCTATAAGAACTTTTATTGATCTTATGAGGTTTATAAATCATTCACAAAACTCGTCTGTTAGTATACAAAATCAAATCTTTGACTATTAATTGGATTTCAATCTTACAGGCATGTGACTTTGAGCTAGGGACAATGGTCTTAAAGGTTGATGTACAAAAATAAACTCAGACACAGAAGCTCTACTGAGAAAATTAATTCTAAATTTAGTCACTTCAATTGCAGGCCATTTAGCAATGAAATGATATCCTAATCATATTAATCTTTACATTTAATGATGGAATAAAAAATAGGTTGAGCTGGGCTCGGTGGCTCAGCCTGTAATCCTGCGCCTTTGGGAGGCTGAGGTGAGTGGATTGCCTGAGCCCACGGGTTCGAGACCTGCCTGGGCAGGCGAGACCGCATCTCTACAATAAATCAAAAAATTAGCCGGGCATGGTAACGCGTGCCTGTAATTCCAGCTACTCGGAAGGCTGAGGCAGAAGGATCGCCGGAGCCTAGCAAGTTGAGGCTGCAGTGGCCAGGAGCGGCCACTGCACTCCAGTCTGGGCGACAGAGTGAAACTTCAACTCAAAAAAAAAAGAAGAGGTTAGGCACTGATTAAATATAGAATAGAAGGGCACTGATTAAATTTTGATCCCATTTATGATATCAATTAGAAATAAATATTTGCAAAAGGAGCAACTTGTGTTTAAATGTGTGTTTATTAGTTTCTTCACCTAATAATTTAATTAAATCAGCCATATTTTCAAATTCAGTTTTCAGACCTTGGCCTTGCAATCTAGCATAATGCCACCAAAAAGGAAGATGTAAGACCCAGAAGATCAAAATCTCACTTACTAGATTTGTAACCTCGGGTGAATGTCTGACCTTAGTCTCTTAATTTACACAATAGAACTCACAGGGTCTCTTTCAGGGGATCAACAGCAGAATTAAATGAGATATTGAGAAAAAAAGGGAAAAGATTTTTCTAAATTAAAAGTGATAATAAATCTAAACTATGAATTTTATTTATTTTTTATTTTATTTACTTTTTTTTTTTTTTTTTGAGTTGGAGTCCCACTCTGTCGCCCAGACTGTAGTGCAGTGGCCGCTCCCGGCCACCGCAGCCTCAACCTGCTGGGTTCTGGTGATCCTTCCACCTCAACCTTCCATGTAGCTGGAACTACAAGCACATGCTACCACGCCTGGCTAAGTTTTTTATTTATTGTAGAGATGAGGTCTCACCTGCCCAGGTGGGTCTCGAACCCACGGGCTCACGCAATCCACTCACCTCAGCTTCCATGAATTTTAGATAGATCCTAGTCCAAAGGGGGGCCAGGGTGGAAAAGCAATCAAAGATATTTTTGGTCCATCCTGAAGATTTTAATATAAACTGAATAATAATATAAAAAATAATTCTTATTAATTGTCTTAGCCGTGATAAAGATGATAGGATTACAATAATACACCTATTGTCAGAATATGCTCACAGAAGTATTAAGGAATAAAGTGTCATGATGCATGCAACTTAGTTTCAAATGACTCAGGGATGTGGGGAAAGTATGTATACATACAGGGAGAGGGAGAGGAGAGAGGGAGAGAGAGAGAGGTCAAACTAATTTAGCTAAATGTTAATTGCTGAATCTGGGTGGAGGGCACATGAGCTTTATTTTAACAGTTGTTTAATTTTTGGTATATTTGAAAACTTTCTAAACAAAAAGTTGAGAAGAAAAACAAGCATTAAGTGAGATCATGTCATGAAAGGATGGGGCTGCCTCTTATTACATACAGCTAGTGCTAGTGTACAATCAGACCTCTAGTTTAGGATGATCATTATCATGTCACACTCAGATATATGGTGTGAACAGTCCATTTGTTTAAGGAAAATGAACATAAAGAGTTGAAGCCCTCTAAAAAGAATGTCTCAGAGTCTACTAGGGTCAAAAGCTAAGAGGAAGTAAAGTTCTGCCTCCTTGGGAACACCAAGCACCCGCAGCTTAGAGGTTAAGGGCACTAACTCTTGAGTGTAGACTCAAATCAGTGATGGAAGGAACAAGGTCATCTCAAATGACTTATTTAACTTGTGCCTCAATTTTCCCAACTGTATGATGTTGAATAAAAATACTATTGCTCCAATCTCATAATATCATTGTGAAGATTAAATATAATCATGCACTTCAAATGGTGCTTTGTGCACAGTAAGTATCCAAATGTCAGCTATCATTATTATGTAAATAATACCCTCCTATTCCAATATACTACGGTATGAGAGGTCCTGTCAACAGTTATTCAGAATTTCTCTTTCACCTATTAAACCACATCTAAGGAATTAAATTATAAATTTTAATTTTTGTTCTGTTTCTATAATTTCCACCCCCAAAAATGTACCTATTCTTATTTTGGTCCTCTTTATGGAGAATTCTTATAAAAGCAATGGAGCCTCCACATGGCTATTTTTTATGTTATTCCCAAACATCAATAGGGTTTCTTAAATTAGTATAAATGTAAAATTTTATAAAATTAGTATAGCTGCATATTATAAAAGCTAGAAAGTCAATAAGTGTAAGATGAATGGAATGTTTCGGAAATCTTTTCTGAACTTATGATATTTGCATTCCATGTGCCCTGAAATAAATTAAAAATGGGATTGTTGGTTTCAACATCCTAGACTCTCAGAAAGCCAGCATTAATGTTTTATGGCTTTGTGGAATTTCACCTATACCCAAATTTTTAGCTTGGACATTCTCTGAAAATTTTCATTCTTGTGTTGTCTTCTTAGAGATAATCTAACAGTTATAATACTTTACTTTTACTATAAGATAATTAGCATGATAGCAATCAATCATTCATTAATCTCAGCAAAAAATACACCACTAAAATATTAAAATCCAAATGGTGACAAAATCTCTTTTGATATTCCTGAGACAATCCAACAGAAACCATATGCCTTCTTTACAGAGTGCCTTAGAGTCTCCAAAGGTATGTTCATACACACCGCTACATATGATCTTAACAGTTACCCTTAAGATGGCCTGGTCAGTCTTTAGCCCCAGTATACAGGTAAGGAAAATGGCAGCCACTGGTGAAATAAAATCTACTGAAAACCGTACTGACATTACAGATGGTCAAGCCTTACATATCCACTCTGGCCATTTGCCCACATCCCTTTTACAGGTGTCCATTCATTCCCTCATATATGTGGGGATACCTATACTTTTAGCTTCATCTTGTCTTTCTTGAGAGACTCTCCAGCATGTCTGATCTGGTGCAGCATTCTCCCCTAGACTCAGCCATCTATCACACAGTGTCTTACATATACTCACTCAGAACCCAAAATATAATGACATCAAGACAAGAGGAGAGCAACAGTCCTGGTACCTACAACTCATCAAGCAAAAGCAAGACACAAAGACGAAAAGAGGCTATGATCAACTGAATTTGTCAAGGAAACTGAGGATGCAAATTCCTTTTACTGAAGTATTCCAAAGGAATTCTATTTCTGATCCTTCTGACTACAGAAAGATTATTTAACCTCTAATAGCCTCGGCTTCCTCCTGTAGTGTGTTACTACTGCCACAGCCCTTCAAGCTTATGCAGATGATGAAAAAAGAAAATATGAAGTATTTAAAAGCACCTGGCCCTTAGTAGGACCTTAATAAATATTTACAAAGTTGAATGAGGAAATGCAAACATTTTAAGTATGATATACAATAAGAGTAGAAAATACAGGTTGATTATCCCTTATCTGAAATGCTTGGGACCAGAAGTGTTTTGAGCCTCAGATTTTTTTCAGATTTTGGAATATGTGCATTATACTTAGACAGGGTGAGCATCCCTAATCCAAAAATCTGAAATTCAAAATGCTCCTATGAGCATTTCCTTTGAGTGCCATGATGAGGTTTAAAAAGGCTCAGATTTTGAAGCATTTCAGATATTTAAAAATTTTCAGATTAGGAATATTCAACCTGCACATAACCCAATACTATAAATTAATATATTTTATGTTAATTAAATATACAACTGCTTACATACTGATGTTTATTATCTATAGAAACATTATAATCATTTGACTAGAATTACCTTACTCTAAATTACAGTTGAACAAGCCTCACAAACTATCTAAAGTATCAGTAGTTTTGGCACTTGGCTAGAAAATGTATGTTCGATAAAGCAGGAAAATTGAATTTTTAAATTTTGCGAAGCAGCCGGGCTTGGTGGCTCAGCCTGTAATCCCGAGTCTTTGGGAGGCTGAGGTGAGTGGATTGCCTGAGCCCGCGGGTTCGTGACCCACCTGGGCAACTTGGCGAGACCTCATCTCTACAATAAATCAAAAATTAGCCGGGTGTGGTAGCGCGCACCTGTAGTTCCAACTACTTAAGGATCGCCAGAGCCCAGCAGGTCGAGGCTGCAGTGGCCGGGAGCGGCCACTGCACTCCAGTCTGGGCGACAGAGTGAGACTCCAACTCAAAAAAAATAAAAAAAAATTTTTGTGAAGCAATGAGAACATGGTTGTGCATGTTACCAGGAAGAAGAAAAGGAGGCAGGTAATTTTCTGGAGAAGAAAATTTGAGAAGGTAGACTGAGGCAGGTTTGGGTGGGGAAGTGGATAGTTAAAAATCTGACCCAGAGAATATCCTAGAAAAAAATGGTATAATACACGGTCATTCGACACACTCTTAGAGGTCCTAGGACTGATACTCAATAGCTCTTTCCAAAGTGAATATCCATTTTGAGTACTGGGAAATTCCTTCTCTAAGAAAATGTAAGAACCTCCTAAATCCTTATCTTATGCAGGAACTAAATTGCAAACTGTACACTCACCAGTTGATTCTGGTAGGCAGTGACTGCTGTAAAAACAGTCTCTGGAAAGATAAATGTTCTAAATTCTTCAGACTTCAGATTGAGTAATGAGGCTGTGTGGTCTTTCTTCTTAATGATATGCACCCTTGGCTGGTATTTATGCATCGAGTTCAAAATTATCTGCAACAAAAAAATGGGAAGCACTGAATTTTACATACTTTCACTGCTAAACAGGCCAAATTACAGGAGGCAAAGAGAGAACCACAAAATATACAATTTCAAAGTCAGTTTTAAGATAGGACCTACTCTTTTCAGCCTTAAGGCAAATCATTATCACAAGATACTGCAGAGATATCACTGTGAATCACATGTTAGAAAAATAACCGCAAATAACACAGGTTGTTTCAAGTGTCCTTTCTAAAATGATGAGGAGGAAGGTCATCTCAAGGATAAGTTTTATTTGCTATTTAAAATAAAGTCTTTAAAATATTTTTTGTTTACTAGTCTGGTTAGACCAAAGAACACGTGTCTAAATTTTCTAAAATAAGAAATCATATATTTAGAAGTCAGATTGTTATTTATGGTGAAAAAAATACAACAATTTAGAAAGGCAATATGGTGTTACCCAGACCTGGGTTAGAATCCAAATCTGCTACTTTCTAGTCCTTTAATCTTGGGCCAAGTGATCACACCACTCCAACCTCCAGTCTTCTCAAATGCAAAAATAGTACTAACCTCAGGACTGTAAGGAGGTTTAGACAGCGTAACCCTTGTTAAAGCACAGAAACAGGAAATGCTCAGTAAATGTGAACTGTATTATTATTACTTATGACAGCTTCTTTGATTTCTCACTTCCAGTTATAAAACTAAACTTGAATCACAGTGATGGTTATCTTCCACTCTGTAGCTAATAAAAGCTGTCAAATACTTAGAAATCATAAACATATCCTTGCTAATAAAGCAGCCAATAGATAGCATTTTTGTGTGTCTTTTAAATAAAATGTAAAAATTTGTCTGTAAGAAATTTGGGCAACAAAACGTACTTTCAGATATAAAAGGTTTCCCACATATTTCCCCCAACAGCCAGACAGCTACCTAAATCTGCAAAATCGGGTATGTGTTTCCTGTATGCCCTCCTCCCCGTGGACCTAGCAGAGAGCCTGGTTCTCAGGAGGCATTCCATAAACAGTGTGTCAAGATTGATGGCGCTCACTGCTGGCGGCTGCTGCTAATATTGCAACTGATGGCTGCCCTGTTTTCTTGGGTAACCTGGGTGTTGGGAAAGAGTGTTTTCACTGATTGACTTTAGCAGAGTTAAATACTAGTCACTGTGAAATAACTGATATATATAATCAATCTCTCTTGGTGCTGAGATATAGGCCAACTTAAAGTTGCAAGGATTGAATTTTAAACACACTGCTTTTTTAAAATCCCTAATTGAGCCGGGCTCGGTGGCTCAGCCTGTAATCCCGCGCCTTTGGGAGGCTGAGGTGAGTGGATTGCCTGAGCCCGCGGGTTCGAGACATGCCTGGGCAGGCAAGACCTCATCTCTACAATAAATCAAAAAATTAGCCGGGTGTGATAGCGCGTGCCTGTAATTCCGGCTACTCGGAAGGCTGAGGCAGACGGATTGCCGGAGCCCAGCAGGTCGAGGCTGCGGTGGCCGGAAGCGGCCACTGTACTCCAGTCTGGGCGACAGAGTGAGACTCCAACTCAAAAAAAAAAAAAAAAAAATCCCTAATTGGAGCAGGAATAACTGAAACAAATGAGATCTTCAAATGAACCAAAAGAAACTTTCTAAAAAATGATAATGTAATCCCTTTGTATAATGTGTTTACTCCAAGGAGCTCAAGCAATCGATAATCATAAAACTTAAATAAACCTGAAACAACAAAAGCAAACATCTTCTTCCTAATATTAATATAAGTAAAAAACGGCATTTATAATACATTCTACTGAGAATATAGGAAGAATGTTCAAATCATACTCAACTCCCCCCACCCACCCACACACACCAAAATGGAAAAGCCCTAAGCCTTAAATAAGCTTTCCTCTCACCCACTTCAACCACCCAAAGGTCAGTTTCCTTTGGGAAAGGGTGCCAGACAGACTCAGAACCCAGACTGAGATTCTCAGACCCAGAGCTCTCTGATTCTCAGCTCAAGTACTCCTCGGGCTAAGGGTCACTATAGAAATATAGACTCTGCTTCACTGAAGAAATACATTCCTGAGAATAAGAAAGTTTCCTTTTGTAAAGCTAAAACTATATTTATAAGAGAGGCTTCTTCAGAACTGATTCAAAGAAGTTGGCTAAATAACACCAGATCTGAATCTTTCCTCATAGTTTTCAGAACCCATTAATTCTGGTGACAAAGGGTTATACTAAATATGAAAGTTTCAAGCTAAAATACATATAAGCAACCATAGAAGACTAAACAGTTTGTCAAGGTCTATCCTTGGCATAATCAGGTTAGAACCCAGATCTCCTGAAACTCAGTTTAATGCTGTTACCACCCCTGAAGTTGACACTAAAAACAACAACAAAACAAAAAACATACATTTCAATTCTGGACAACAGATCTCAAAATAAATTCCCAAGTCTTTTTGGAAAGACCCAAATAATTCCTCTAAAAGTTTCACATATAGAAAATACCAGAACCATAAAGGAATTTCATCTTTCCCTGTAAAGATTTCAATTAGAGTCTAAGAAATTTTAATATGAATGACATTAAGAATGATCATTGACCTACAAAAAAAATCATTTAGATACTTCATAAATTTCAACCTGGAAAAAAAATCTGTCCATGGAAGCATCTTTTAAAAAAAGAAAAGGACAGTATGTCAATAACCTTAAAGATTATCTTTTTCAATACATAAAACAGAAGCTTATTAACCTACTTCCAATATCCCAAGAGTACCACCAGAGTGTCGACATTGACTTGGTTGTCAGCGAATGGATGGTACTAGCACCTGAAGTTTTTTATTTGGTTTCAGTTTAATCTAACCATTTGAAACCATATCTAGAACTCTCTTATTAGCTACCTAAGATGATCTTTACTGAGAGCGGTTTGAAACACCTCCTCTAAATTATGCAGAGCCAATAAAAATTAAAACCTTAAGTAACAAAAGTCTTACTTAGTAAAAGAGATAAGACAAAAAATAATTATATCAGAATATCTAAACCAAGGGGAAAATATGTAAATACCCATATACTTTCTGGTAGTAGAAGCAAAAAGGAAACAGTATTCTCTTCATTAAGAAGTTCGCAAGCTGGGCTTGGTGACTCAGTTTGTAATCCTGCGCCTTTGGGAGGCTGAGGTGAGTGGAATGCCTGAGCCTGTGGGTTCGAGACCCGCCTGGGCAACTTGGCGATACCTCATCTCTACAATAAATTAAAAATTAGCCGGGCGTGGTAGTGCGCGCCTGTAGTTCCAGCTACTTGGAAGGCTGAGGCAGAAGGATCGCCGGAGCCCAGCAGGTGGAGGCTGCAGTGGCCAGAAGCGGCCACTGCACTCCAGTCTGGGCGACAGAGTGAGACTCCAACTGGAAAAAAAAAAAAAAAGAAGAAGTTCGCAGCCAGGCTCGGTGGCTCAGCCTGTAATCCCGTGCTTTGGGAGGCTGAGGTGAGTGGATTGCCTGAGCCCATGGGTTTGAGACCCGCCTGGATAACTTGGCGAGACCCCATCTCTACAATAAATAAAAAATTAGCCAGGCATGGTCGTGCGTGCCTATAGTTCCAGCTACTGGGAAGGCTGAGGCGGAAGGATCGCCAGAGACCAGCAGGTCAAGGCTGCGGTAGCCAGGAGTGTGCCACTGCACTCCAGTCTGGGCGACAGAGTGAGACTCCAACTCAAAAAAAAAAAGAAGAAGTTCGCAACAGAAAGATAAATACTGTATGTTCTCACTCACATATGGGAGCTAAAAAAGTTGATTTTATAGAAATATAGTGGAATAGTGGTTATTATAGGCTGGGAAGAATAGAGAGGAGGAAAAGACGGGGAGAAAGGCTGGCTAAGGGGTACAAAATTACAATTAGGAGGAATAAGTTCTAGTGTTCTAAGGTACAGTAGGGTGACTATAGTTAGCAGGAATTTATTGTATATTTTGAATGTTCCTCAGACAAAGAAATGACAAATATTTGAGGTGATGGATATACTAATTACACTGATTTGATCCTTACACATTATATACATGTACCAGAATATCACATATACCATATAAATGTGCACAACTATTAACTAAAAATGTAGAAAGAAAAAAATAAGTATACAAGTCTGTCTAAACTATCCTTAGCATAAAGATTTTTATGTGAATCTTTATTTAAGAGCATGGAATCACACCCTAGACAGTGCCTTAAAAAGGAATTTTTTCAAGTGTACAAGGGCCTGCATCATGGCAATTTGTTAATTAACTACTGATAAGAACTCAGAGCTCTAAACTCCCTTCTCCCAGAGAGGGAGAAGTGGAAGGAACTTGAACAGAGGAAGTTTTGTGCAACTTGTCCATTCCATCCCAGGGTACCTGCACAGTCCAAGGTGTGGTACTTACATGGCCATGTTGATCCAGTTCATTGTTGGTGAGTTTCACCTTTTCAAAAGATACCATCTGTTTGAGTAGCTGCTCACCAGTAAAAGGAGAGTCTGGATGCACGTAAAGCCTAAGAAAGTTATTAAAAAAAAAAAAAAAACTTTATACAGACATTATTTTAAAAATCTGTCTCTGTGGGTTATAAAATGCTCTGATTCTAAAAGAACACATAAACCCTATAAAAGTAGTAAATTTTATATGCTCCATACACCTCAAATTTATTATTGCAGTACTGCAATGCCAAAACAACTCTAAAACATGTAACCTACTTCTTCATGTATTAATGATCCAAAAGAGGTAATACTTTAAAATTTTTCTATTACCTGCTGAGCAAGTCATTTTTTAAAGATGGGCTGTTTTATCCATCTACCTAGTTAACTACAGACCTGCTTCTGCCAAATGTAAATCTTATTGTTGGAGGTGCTTTCAAAAGAAAGACTAGATTACACAAATTAGCACAATAAGTTTCTATTATAAGCAATGAAAACATAAAGAATTTAAAAGAGAAAATAATTTTAGAGAATTAATTTATTTAAACTTATAAGGTGCCTTGGCTTAAAGTTCTTTATAAATATAAGATAGAGTAATTTAAATATAGTGACATAGAGAAATTTTAATAGTCCACAGTTGAGAATCTATTCCTCCTGGTACATTAAACACTACTGCTTTCATCATCATCTGTTTATGTGCTCACTAAATGGGAGTTAAAACAAGCTGGATAAACTTCAAATTATTCAACCTATTTACTTGTAAACCGCTTAAACCAAAAAAAGTTCTTTGATGGAGATCATTTGTCATTTATTGATCAGTTGCTATGTGCAGGCAATCTTTTACTCACATACAGTTAAATGCATGCCATTTGTTCTACCTGTGACCATCACTTTAAGTACAGTTCGTTGTAAATCTGAATCCTAGTATCTTCTTGACATAAGCCTTTCCAAAGTCAGAGAAGGACTATAGAACTAATGAGGAGAAACAGAAATCTTTGACTTACCAGGAAAAATTCCTTTGTCTACATAACAGGTTATTTATACCTAAATTTTACATAGGAGCCTTACAACTACAGTTAAACATAAATATTTTGGTTGGGGGAAAAAATAAGGGGGAAAATATTTCAAAATCACTCCTTGCAATATTCATATAAAGAACAAGAAGTCTGTGCCATGGTATGTCACACAGAGGATGAAGAACAGAGGAATTGTATACACATGCTGAAACTCACAAAGCCCACCAGGAACCATGCACAAAAGAGGCTGACAGCACCAGAGATTTTTACCAGACCTATAAAAGAACTTTAAAGCTTCAGGTATGTGTTTGTCTGCCTGTTTATTTCATTGTTTTCAGAAGAAGTGCACATAATTGTCTTTCAATTATTCTTTGATACAGCATAACCACTTTTCAAGTGTCATCCCTCCAAGGCTGTAACTTCATGAGTATACTTGTTTTACTGATCAGAATCACATTCTTTCCTCCAAAAAAGTCCAAAACTATTCAAAGTCCTAAAAGTTGATAAAATGTTTCCTCTTTAAGGATTACATTCACCATATGTAATCACATTAATAAGATATAAATTTATTATATATCAATTATGTACTTACAAAAAGAAAATGTCCTATATGAAAATATAATATTACTTTATACCATAAATAATGTCTTGCCCATTATTATAAGCAAATGATATTATCAAGCATTATTTCTTCTGATTAGCAGTGACTGATTGATGACCTTCAATCTGAAATAAAATGATTCAAAGACCTAAAACCACAAGAGATTTTTACCCTCAATACACAAACTATCACCTCCCAAGTTCTTTATTTTTCCCCTATGGAGATAGAAAATATAGCAAATTATTTATTTTAATATTAATAATAAAGAATAATTGCTAAATTATCTAGAATAGTTTTATCCCATAATGCACTAAACACTTTTATTTAATATCAAGAAAAATAAGCTAAACTGGAATGAATGAAAAAATACACAGGAAGCTCCTCCTCTCTTTAACCCCAGGGACTTAAAATTCCAGCAATAGCTTAAACATGCTTCAGTTAAGATAGTGTATTGGTACACACTTTCTTTCTCCAACCAGAACAGATTAGTAACATAAACAAGACATGTCATATTTCCAAAGTCCTGCTGGCCTGCACGAGTTCCCCATACCTTCAGATAGGAAGAAAATGTATGTTAAATAAGAATGATTAACTTCTCAGAGGAAAGAATAGAGAGAGACAGAGGAAAAAAAGAGGGTTTGCTTGTAGAAAATGGTTAGGAATCTGCTCAAACTTCCTCTCTCTCTTTCTCTCTTTCTCTCTCTCTCTCTCTCTCTCTCTCTCTCTAGTTTAAAACAATGTTGAAAAGTTTTGAAGGAAACTCAAGAACAGTAGTAAATTTAATTTAATTTTAGATGTATTTAACAGTAAATAGTAGTGAACACTAATTTTAATATCTACTGTAAACTGGTAAATCTTACCTAAACAAAAAGGGAAAAAAAGTAGCAATCTTTAAAAAAATTTCTTAGTCCTGATCTATTTAATATTCTGATTTGGAAGGGTCAGGAAGCTATCCTTCCTAGTCTCTTGTGAGAATGGAAAATTCTGAAAGACTGCCTTTAATCCCTTCTCTAGTTCACTCAGCATACTGTAAACACAATAAGATGATCAACTATGAATTAAGTTGACTATTCTATCTGAGCTGTATTTGTAATTGTTTGTTGACCCCGTGTTTTGACTATGACTCCAGACTAGACACTTACAAAGAACCAACTATAACTTAAAAGTTCCTAAACATGTACATTTAAACAAATTCTTAGCTCTGACATAAACTTTCAATCAATTACAAAAAAATTAGATAGTCATAAAATAACTTTAGAGCTGTAAGTTTGGTTTTAGAACCCAAGATGCAAAGTTAGCTAATATTCTTTGTTTTGTATTAAAGTAAGCAGTTAGATTCCTGTGATTTCAGCTAATATTATTCATATAAGCAAATACATGCTTCCCCCCAGAATGCTCATGTGGCTAGTGCAATAACAACAAGATTTGCTTGTGATTTTTTTAAATAGAGTACTCCTGGGAAAAAAAAAAAAAAAAACAGCATAAGCAACGAATTCCCAAAAAAAAAAACATGATTTCTAATATACACACTAAATAATGTTTTATGTGAAAGAATACTAACCTGTTATTGAATTACATTTACCTACTAAAATTACAAAGGGAGGGAAAAAAGTTTGTTTTTTTCAAAAACTTAAAATTTCTGAGCCTTTTACTGGTCAAAAACCACTTAATTCTACCTAGATGATAATTATTATGTACAAATATAACCACATGAATAACAAATATTTCCTATAAGCAGCCACTTTATACAAGGCACTCTTTTAAAATAGACTTTAGGACAACGATTTCATCAGCAGGCTTATTAGCTCCAGTTCTAAGCAGCAATTAGAAATTATGTCTACATTTACATATATACAAAATGGTCTATATCGCTAATGAATACCCAAATGAAAATTTAAGAAAAACTTTGACAAGGAATTGCTGTATAATAAAAGACGAAATTAAAGGCAATATTTTCTCTGTGCACAAACTACCCTTCTCAGAGACTAGCCCATGTTTTAGATAGTCAATCCTGAGATGTCCAGGCTTGGAATGCTCTCTTGCCAGACCTGCTTAAAATTCACACAAGCCAGAGACTTTCTGTCAGAAGAGTTAATAAGCATTTTGCTCAGGCAGAAAAAAAAAAAAATCCAGAGGCACAAACCTGGCTGGCAGTGGTGGGTCAGCCTTGCCAGCCACCAGCCAGGAGGACCGGTGGTAGGCATAGCGGTACCTCTTGTTGTCCACGGGGACGATGTCCATCAGGACTATGTACTTGGCCTCAGGATCCACACCAGAAAATGACACCCGGATGGTGGGAAACATCCTCCTAACACAGAGAGACAGAGAATGGGTCCTGTTCACATTACCTAATAAACTGACCCGAATTAGGAAGGGAGGGAAAGAGTCTGACTCCCCTCCCTATCCCTCCACAAACCTCCCTTTCGTTTTTTCATAAAGCTTCAGAGATGTGAATACAGAGACAGGGCTTTCTCCCAAGTGCAGATAAATATAAATGTCACCTTTAAAGGAGTCCTCGTTGCTAAGGGAAGTAAGTGTGTGTGTGTGTGTGTGTGTGTGTGTGTGTGTGTGTGTGTGTGTGTGTGTGTGTGTGAGATTAGGGAAAATTCTATGCATTTTGATGATCAAGCACATAAGGCTTCCCAAGACCCGAAGTTTCCGCAGCTGACCAAGTCACATAACCAACCCAAGTCCCAGGGAGAAAACTCTGCTCCTGCAAAACAAAAGCCAAGAACTGGGGAAGGGCAGAAGGGGTTGCCAGGATGGTTTCTTCAGAGACGCCGCTGGGTCCCCAGAGCTGGAGTGACCAAGTTCCTTGGGCCACCGACCTCCGAGTCTTTGCCCAGGGACCGCTGGCAGCCCCGCGGCTTCCCACCCGGCTCCGGCGCCAGGGGGCCCCGCACCAGCGCGCCTTCCTACCGGGAGTTTTCTCTCTTTACAAATTTCATTCTTCCGCCCAGGTTTTAATTTTAGTTTTTAATGGGAGTTGGCAGCTTCTGCATATTGAGGCTAGTAAAAGGCAAGCCACCCACCTTCCTTGAAGCACCCAGCAGCCCGCCCAGCACCCCGGGCACAAGTTCCTGCTCTCTCCAGATCCCGACCCTGCACACCCCAACACTTCCTGGCTGCAGGGAGGGGAGACAGTGCTCTCCCTCAGGGCAGCGCACGTCCCCGGTCCCTGTGCCCTTCTCATCAAAGTCAGGGTGGGGCTTCCTAGGGCCAGGTTCTGAGAACGTCCTCATCGCTGCTCCTTCCAAAGGCAAGTTGGTGGAGAGAAGCCATCCTGAAACGAAGCTGGCTCTTTGGGACCAGCTGCTCTCAGCCAGTTCCCTGAGTCACCCTGAGCCACCCAGGGCGTCTCCCTGACTCTCCATCCCCCACTCCCACAGGCCCGGCTACCTGCCCGACTTGGTGATGATCATCTCGGTGCCCAGCTCGTGGAATTTGTCCCAGAGCTCCTTGGTCTCCAGGCTGCAGGCAATTTTGGCCATCTCCTCGCTGGGTATGATGGGGGTGGTGGGGATCAGCGGCTCTGTGCACAGAGAGGAGGACGGGCTGCCGCCGCCGCCTGCACCACCAAACTCCCCGTGGGCGTCCAGGCTGGTCAGCTCCCCCAGGGGCTGGGCGCAGGACGACTTCTCCACGAATTGCTCTGGAAGCAGAGAGAATGGAGAAGGGCAGCTGACACTGTCAAACAGGAGAGATTCTGAAAGGGGAGCAGCATAACCAAAATAGGTGCCTGGATTTGACCCAGAAAAAGTTAAGCTCAAAAACTCCAGGAGGGTAGAGATGACCGATCTCTATACAAAATGTGCATGGGATTTCCCATGGAGTGACATGTCTAGTGCTTGCTTACTGAACCAAACAGAGTTTTCTAGAACTATGGCTTGTCATCACTGTTACTGAAACCCACTTCAGAGGATAAAAATATGAGGAGAAAGGGAAAGTGGTGATCATGAGGGATGAAAAACAAGTATTCTTATCATAATCCCTCCCAAATTCTAGATTCTAGTTTGTGGGACCTGGCACCACTCCTGCCTCTTTGACAACCAGAAGACCAAGGGAAGGAAGAGATCAGCCCCTTCCTCACTCCCAGAGGAACTTTCCCTTTTCTCCATGAGAGAGAAGGAAAGAAGAACCGGAGAGTGGAAGAAAATTAAGATATGGTTTCAAAAAAAAAAAATCAGTGTCACTACACTTCAGTGTCTGATTTTTGGTTTTCTAGGCTTGATGAGGAGCAAGTTAGATTAGAACACTTTAGTATGATTTCTCCCAGCCCGAGATCTTATGAAAGACGCTGCCATACAGAACCTGCTCACTCATACGAGCAAGTTCTGGCATTTTTTGTAACAGTCTTGGAACAATGACTCGGGTGATTTATATAATTTTTTTCTCCCCAGAAGATCCTGGAAGTGAGGAAAACAACCCCAACCCAAGGTAGGCAAGGTATTAGAGTGGGAAGAATGCTCTGCCATCCACCATCAGGCTGAAATACCAGTGACTATGACCCATTCTCCCCCACAGCTGATAAGGGCCTGGGACTACACAAGTCACTTTGATGGAATACAGGGGGACTTTTGTAATTGTCCCAATTATCTTCCATCCCTTAAAAAAGAAACTACTTGAATTTGCAATGTGAAGTTGATCTCTTAGACCTACCCTCACCTAAGTGGCCTCAAGGAATCAAAACAAGTTCTAAATGTATGTACATACACGTATATAATGTGTAAAGGCATATGTGGCTTGCATAGATCATAAAATGTTTTATCTTCCACAAATTAACTTGACATGGGGAAAACAGGAGATAGAGAACTTTTGCTTTTTTTTCTCATGCAATGATAACCCAACTCATGGAAACATTTTAAATTAAGAATAATCAAATGAATTGCCATCCTGTTTAAAAAACAATTCAAAGGAAGAGAACCAGGCCATGGCACAGTCGTATATTCTACAAATATTTTCAGAAACACATTCACATGATGTTGTTACAGGGATCAGAAGTAGCCATAAGTTTCTTCTTATTGTTTGATAAATGAAAAGGGCAACCTCCCTAAAGCCTGGACTGACCAATGCATCAGAATGGAAAGTGGAGGAGAAAGAAAATGAAATAGAAATGCTCCAGTGGACTGAATTAGTTTTTAAAAATAGACTCAGTATGTTTAAACAGGCAATCATGGAATGCATTGTAAACCTCCTCCTCACACCACAGTTTGCTCCAACAAAAGTCCTGCATTCTCTCCTAACAGAACCTTTAGGTGCTCCTGTTGCTAGAGTCTTTGGCTTGCAGTTACTGACTGGGTTCTGCTGGACTGGCCAGTGTAAGGGACAAGAATGCTCCCTGGTTCTTTCAGAGCCCATCTCAAAAGCCAGAGTAGGGACACTCATTTTACACACTGTTGGGGGTGGGTAGGTGGCAAGAAGGGCGGTGATTATGAGTTGGGAATGGCTTTATAGTGTAGGATTTAGAAATTTAAATAGAAGGTGATTTTTCTCAGGAAAATAAACAGAAGGAAGTAAGGATGAAATGACAGTGCAGCTGGAGCTGGCATGTCGCCCAGACTGCTGTCTGTACTTCTGTCGGGAATTTTGACTTAAAACTCTCTTTTTACTGCTAGGTAACAAACTGAGATGGGGGGAATGTGCATAAAGAATTCAGGGTCCCCCTAAATTGGAGTAAATAATGTTTGGAAGTTTCACAATATTACTTTGAAATTGGTAGGGTTTTTGTTGTTGTTGTTGTTGCTGTTTTTCTAAATGAGTGGGGTTTGTTTGGTGGGTTGTTTCCATTTCTTTGACAGGTTTAGATTTAGATAGGAGGTAGGTGGGAAAAACCAGGAAAAGGGAGAGAAAACCCTGGAGGAGAGACATTCTGACATTCTGTTTTCTGGAGATCTTCTGGTTTCTTATTCCGTGATTCCAAGTAGTTACAGGAATTTTCATTCTTTCCTCTTTCACTGCCCAAGCCCCTTATTTTCCATCTCCGAGACTTCCTCTTTCTTCTAATTATTATTATTTGTGACATAATATGTTCAAGTATTAGGAAGAAGGAGAAGGGAAAAATTGAGGAAGGTTAAAAAAGAAAAAAAAAACCCTTAAATCTGCTACATGATTATTTTCACTATTTTAAAGACACCAGATTATCAGAATGTGTAATAATTACTTCCTAGGGCCCTAAGAGGTGATGATGAGACCACTTCTTTCTTCCTCAAATGTAAAGCTATTTTTAAACATTTTTCTCGGGCAGTTCCTTCACACAATTCACCCGTTCTAAAGAGAACATAATCCCTCTTCTCCCTTTACTCTGAGTCTAGGGTCTTCTATAAATGGCAAGCGTTGGTAAACAAACAAGATAACTAAAAGTTGAGGAATTTGGGAAATGGTTACTGGTTAATGTTTTGCCAACCTCAACTGAAAATGATGACAGTTATAAAACGATGTCTTACTGATAAGTATGCTGCTTCTGTGAAGAAAATGGTTGAAAAGAGCCGGCTTATCCTACAGCACTTTACAGTGGCTTTAAGGGGCTGACTCGGTTGAGTCTATTCAAGTCGGAGGAAAAACAAAATTAAACTGGTTTCGTGTGAGGTCGTTTAGCTCTCCTTGGTTTCAAACGCACAAGCAGGTGTTAAACGCACAGTAAATCCTGTTGATCCTGAAAAGGGTTATTATTTATCCATGAATGTTTTATATACACACACGTTCGATCTGCGATCGCGATTTCAGACAAGTAGGAGAGCGACTAGCCCAGATACAACATGTGATACCCATAGTATTTAACAGACTGTGAAGCCCCCAAAGAAAATCGGTGCCGAAAGGAAGAAAAAAAAAAAGAGTTGCCGTGAGTCGCCGCAGCCAAAAGATAGAACAGAGGGATGCGCAGCATCCCCGTCCCCTGCCCACTGTGGAATGCCAGGCAGCCGACTTACCCAGGGGTTTGATGGTGTTCTCCGCCTCCTTCTCCTTGGAGCCGCCGCTGGACATCAGCGCGGCGATAGAGAAGGCGTTGGCCCGGGAGGAGAGCTGAGGCTTGGGCGACGCCGTGAACTCCATGGCCCCCAGCGCGCGGTCCTGGCCAGGGACAGAGTCTGCCGAACTGCCGCCCAGCTTCCCCAAGGGAGACAAAGACCCGAAACACAGCGCAAAGTTTCCTAGTGCAGTCACAGCGGAGCCGGGGACTCCAGCAGAGTCAGCTCCAGCCTCCCCGGAGCTCCGCACTGGCCTCTCCTCTCCCCCAGCGCAAAGCCCCGGAGCCGCGGAGACTTCGAACCAGCTGGAGAGGAAGGGAGAGGACCGACTGGGGGACTCAGGCGGGCGCGCAAGTCCCGGAGCGCGCGGCAAGACGACAGGCTGCGCCGCCCGAAGCCGGAAACGAGCATCCGCTGCGCCGAGCCCAGGGGTCCCAGACACGCCCCCCCACCCCAACCC
>NW_007249278.1:257412-261344 GCF_000164805.1 Carlito syrichta | reverse complement strand
CAGCGCCGCCTCACGTCACCGCTTCCTGGTTCCACCGCCAGGGGCGGGGCCCCGGGCCGGGCGGAGAGGGCGTGCCCAGGGCGCGGCGCCCGCGTGGCCTCGCGCCCCAGCGGGACGGGAGTCCGGCACCCGTTCAGGGAAAGGGGTGCCACCCAGCAGCCTGGTGCAACTGCCATGGACACCCCCGCCTGGTTTCGCAGTCCTGGGGCGGGAGGGCGGAGCGCGCTGTCCGGAGAGGGCACTTTTGTCGCGGCCTAATGTCCGGAATCCGGGCGTGGCCCAGTTCGGGACCTAGACCAGAGGAGCCCTCGGGGAGTTCTCGTTTCTTCCATTCTTTCTCTTAACGGGCGCTCAAAGTTCCGAAAGAAAGTTGGGAAGCGCTAAAGAGAAGGGAAACTGGAGCTCCAAGCCGGCGCGTAAGCCAGGTCCCTTACGCGGGGACAGCTCTTAGCTGGGACTCCCACTCCAAATTCTGTCTCCTTGACAGTGGGGCTGAGCAAATGCAGCCTCTAAAAAGATGAACCGAGGTTACAGCTGCGAGCATTTGGCAAAAGGGGCTGTTTTCAGAACCACGACTTCTTCACACGCCAGGGCGACTCTCTCCTGGGGTTCTTATTCCCTGGAGAGGGACTCGAAAATGGGTGGCAGCCGAAGGGGAGGCGAAGGTCAGGGCGCGGAGCCTGCGACAACCACGCGACGCGCGTTGGAGAATGCGAGCCTCGCCGCGCCCCGGCTAGGCAGACGCGGAACCCCCCGCTTTTGCAAATGCGGCGGTGGCCAGGACTTCCCACGGCCTCGTTGGAGGGCGTCCTGTTGGCCCTGCTCAGCCTGAATAACTCAAATTCTCCGAATTCGCAGGATAATCCGCTTCACTTGGAGCCGTGTAAACTCAGGCTGACATACACACTCAAGCTGTACATGTAAATATTTGCTCTCCTTTCCAGTCAGTCGGTCTGGCGATTTAGGAGCCTCTTGGTCGGTCTTAAAATAAAAAATTAAAGTAAACTTTAAAAATAAAACAGCTCCCATTTCTCACTGCGCTACCTTCAACTCCTGAAATAAAGTTATGGGGGAAAACTGGAAGTCAAAACAACAACTGTTGCGAATGTTTGTGTAGACAAAGTTATGAGATCTGGCGGAGTCCTGATTTAAGCCTGTCGTGGTCGTTGTGTGTTATCAAGATGCTGCGTGACGGTGACTGAAAACGTATTCTGATATCACCATTGAAGTGCAAAGTACCTATATGTAAATGTTTGGGGAAAATTCGTAAAACCATAGACTTTGGTGGGGGAAGGCGCTTCCGCGGCTGTTGCTCAGCCCGTCTCCATTTGCTTTTGAGAGAAAAAAATAGGGCCCGGCGTGCCCGCAAGGAGTGTCTCCCAGACTGCCCACCCGACCCACCCGGTTTGCTAGAGGCGATCGGAGCGCAGGACTCACACTCCGGACCCAGACCCTCGTTTTGCGCTGTGGCTGCGCTCACGGTGAGCCAAGTCGGCGGCCAGCCCGAGACGTTCAGATGAAACTAAACCACCCAACGCGAATGGGGATCAGTTTCCATTCCTGAATCCTTTGCTGGTTTTGGACAACCCAGACCCTTTGGTTCTCACAGTTCTCCACCCCCAATGTCCTCTCTCTCTCTCGCTCTCTCTCTCTCTCTCTCTCTCACACACACACACACACACACCACCTTCTCATCTCAGTGCAAAAGACGTTTTCTGGTTTCTTTCCTGTACCAAATGCTTAGGTTTTGTTAGGAAGGATTTTTCTCACCGAAAGGGGGGTCTTTTGGGAGGTAGGGGGAAATGTCACAGTTAGTCTAGACCTTGATATATACTTCAACAGGGTGTTGTAGACCTCGTTCGGTGGAATTTTTTTCAAATCTTACTGTGAAATTATACCTCAATTTTAAAAAATCTTAGAATTGCATTTCTACACAGAGGAAAAGCCCTGTCTTATTATCTTAATGTCTCAGACTGGAATTTGCATAATATCACGAGAGGGATATTTTGAGAAAAATGGTGCAGGGAGAAAACTGAATTGCCACAAATCGGTTTCCACTTCCTTTCCAAGTGCCCACGCGGCCTGAGACCAGTTCTGTGTCTCTTCTGTGCAGAAAACCCACGCTTACTCATCCTATTAAAGGTAAAATACTGATCAAGAAAAGACGACCGATCAGTAGGAGGCGGGCGGCAAACCAGAGGAGCGGAAAAGGCCACTATAAACAAATCCGGGCTCAGAGGTGACCCGTTTGGGGATCCCTGGGCTATGCATCTTGTTGGTGTTGAAACCTCTGCAGTAAAACATATGCTGCAACATTATTATCGGGGACACACCGTCCCTTCTCTTAGATTTATTGCCTTTGCAAATCAATATGGTGCTATAAAAACGGGGAACCGGTGCTGACCAGGGAGGTGCTGTCAAAGGATGACTCAAAGTCGTCCCGAAGCGGGGAGTGCCTAGTTCTGAGGTCCTTTCAAAACCCCACTGACAGCGCGGGTTAGCAGGTAAAACCACGGGGGGTGGGGGAGTGGAAGGAAGCAATTTCATTGACACGTTTCTCCAGGCCCTTCTCAGACTGACGACAGGCGGCGGGACTGCTTTCCGACACTGGAAAGAGCACTGGACTTGAAGAAGCCTTGGGATCCTGACTTTAACACAATTAGCCAGAGACTTTGTGTAGGTTATCTAAAGCTCCCAACGCTTGAGTTTTATCATCTATATTAAAATAGGGCCAATCATCCATTCTACCTGGAAGACAGCATTGTGGATTAATACGACAATGCGCCCAAAGCACCTAACACATCAATATCGGCAACAGTTACTCCAGTATAAGACATAATATAGAATTTTAATTATTATATTTAATTTTTGAACTGTAAATTCGCGATCGTGCCGGGCGTGGTGGTTCACACCTGTAATCCCAGCACTTTGGGAGGCAAAGGCGAGAGGATTGTCTGAGCTCAGGAGTTCGATATCAGCCTGTGCAACACAGTGAGACCTCATCTCTACAATAAATCAAAAAAAATAGCCGGGCATACACAGGCGCATACCTGTGGTTCCAGCTACTAGGAAGGCTGAAGCTGAAGAATCATCTGAGCCCAGCAGGTGGAGGCTTCGGTTGGTGGCCATGAGCGTGCCACTCTATTCCAGGATGGGACTCAAAAAAAAAAAAAAAAAAATCACGATCGCAGAGAATGTCTCTTGTGATCTCAGAGAGAGCTGTGTAGATAGTTCTGGAATGTACACAGAAGATTGGGGCCACAGGGTGGTACTGGACTGTTACTTACATCCCGTTTAAACCTTGGAACCTAGGAATGTAAAACTGTTTTATATGTCTGGGTTTGGCTTTGTGGCGTGTGATTCTACCGACGATGGGAAGATGTCTCCCTACAACACAAGCCACCCTTCCAAATTCTCATTTGCAGCCTCCGGAACTCAGAAGACAGTTGGCCCTAAGAACTTTCCAGAAAGGAATCGGTTTCCCACTTTTGGTCCGTCCCCGCCACCAACATCCCCCCGTAGCGAACGCTAACGCAGAACCGCTCGCTGTGGGCTGCAGGGACAGGTCCCCGGCGGCTCTCGCCGACCATCCCCAGCGCCGGGGGCGGGAGCAGGGCCCTGGCGGCGGGGACAGTGCCGCGCGGAGGACGCCGCGGGCGGCCGGGGTTAGCGACATTAGAAACGGGGAAGAAGAAGACCCGCTCCCCAACGCAGAGACATCTGTTCCCCGGTCCCCACCCTCCCTCCATCTCTTCCTGGTGGACGCTTTCAAAGCCATAGTAACGGGCCTCTGTGCTTCTGGATTCATAAATTCAGGTTACGGAATAGGAAGGGCGTCCAAAGCCGTGTGCGGTGGGCGGCGGCAGCCCCTCAGAGGCCGCTCCCGCGCGTCCCCCGGCCGTGCGGAGAGCAGCGCGCGTTCCCGAGCCCGG